>NC_086373.1:9397202-9697773 GCF_036588685.1 Mytilus trossulus | reverse complement strand
CAGTAATACAATGGCCCCTGTAATAGATTTGAAGAAGAATGACTTGTACAGTGATCTGCATTTTAATATGTTAACAGGCAGAGTAAGTTATAGGGACACACATAGTAAACGTTAGCTGAGGATTGATGGCACAAACTAATTATAAAAAAAGAAGATGTGGTATGATTGCCAGTGAGACAACTGTCCACAAAAGACCTAAATGACACAGAAATTAACAACTAAGTCTGAGTTAAGGTATGGTTAAAAACCTAGTAAAAGTTGACACATTCCTTAAAAGTGTCATATTGTTAACTTTAATTTAAATCAAATGCTGTTGATGTAGCAGAATATTAAGAACTATCAGTCCTTCATAAAATTTTTAATTTCCAAGTCATGAAAAAAAAAATTGATGCACTTGATATTTTGCCAGACCTCTATATTACAACACATCTAGTTCAAAAATGATTTAGAAAAATTAAATTGTAAGCAGCAATTTCAGATCAGCTGTTCTTTATATTTTCTAAAAATGGATGAAATGCCTCAAAATTAATGCAAAAATAAATATATACTGTTATATTTTTCAGAATTTTTTGTTCAAAATATTTATTCCATGGCATGTAAAATTTAAATCATTGATATTGATCTATATATCTTAGTGAGAAAAAAAAAAACACAACAACCTTGGCAGCCTGTTAAAATGAACAAAAATTGTCTCTAAAGTTTGGAATATATCAAAATAATGTTCAATTTACCAAAATAAAATTTGTTTGTGGTATGAGTGTAAAATTATTACTATTTTTCAGTTAGAGAGATTATCCGAGAGTACAACAGGTGGCTCCCCCTTTCTTCCTTCTGATCCTTCGTCCTCATTAACAGGTGTCATTGATGAGTATGACCCTTTACGGCCCAATGATTACGAGGACTTCACGAAAAAGAGAAAGGAACAAAGACTGAAGGAGAGAGAGGAAGAAAAAAATAAAAACTTTGACGATGAGAGACGGTTTGGTGAAGCAGATGAACCAGAACCTAGACGTAGATCAGAAGACAACTGGAATCGTAACCATAGAGATAGTCCAGACCAAAGACAAAAGTAAACAAATTTATTCATATGTAAAATGTAACAGAGACATAAATTTAAAAGACGGCATCTGCTTGAATAAAAATATGATTCATTGTCGAGGAATATAGGATGCATGTAAATCGCTACAAGAATGGCTTCTAGTTAACGAAAATAGTCATACCTTAATGAAACAACTTTTATTGCATTCCTTCATTGTAAATAGTTGCTTCAAGGTCTTCAGCAATGATCATATTAGCTGGGACCAAGACCACCCATGTTTTCTATAAATTCAGATATAATATATTCTGAACATTATAAATGGTTGCATGGAAAATTTGAAAAAAGAAATAATGATAATTAACATGATTAAAGAAAATTAATGCACACAAATTGCTGACTACACAACTTTCTCATTTAATTGAGGTTAAAATTTTATTTTATGAATTGCATGTTAAAAATTGCATGAATAAATTTTTGCTTGTAATAATGAAGACTTGGAAAGGATGACGAACCTCCTCAGAGACATCGTAACAACAAAAACTGGAATAATGGGGAAGATAACTCTGTTTATGAACCGAGACAGAAGTAATATATAATTAATGATGTCACTCTCCTAATAGGAGGTGGCTATCAATTTCTTAGAAGTGCTGTGTGGCAAAAATCATCAATTTCTTAGACACACTGTGTGGCTTAATATATAGTTAATATATAACATTTTCAATGAGTGATGTTATCACGAAGAATAAGACTAACAATAGATCAATACTAATGTTATGGGAACAGTGCTTAGATAAGATCAATCACTTACTGGTATTATACAGTCACTACTTAAGTATGCAGGTTTTATTATGTTATTTGTAGAACCACTAATCTTAATGTGAAACTATTCAAAGACGGGTATACAGATTATACATGTGTATAGTCTCCTGGTATCCTGCTTCCTTTCCGAGCAATTGGTTACTTTCAGATTATTGATTATGTTGTAGTTTATTTTTATGTCCTCTTCACAATCTATATCTCTTCTAAGAAATGTCCATTTCTTTACTTGACACCAGGGAATTGAAAAAACTGCATAGTTTGGGGACGTTGTTTATTACATTTTAAAAAATGACAGCAGTTGAAACAGACATCTTACAATGTATGAAGCATTGCTTAAGAAATAAAAAGTGTAGGGCTTTTATTGCTGTTCCTAATCTTGGAAGTTAATGCAAGGTTCTTATCATGTGTGTGACACTCATATCATGTGGAAAATTCAAGATATGTGTTATTAATGTCATGAAGGAATTAAACTCATTAATAGATACCAGGATTATAATTTTGTACTCCAGACATGCATTTCTTCAAATGATGTTATTCAGAAATCAGAACATTTCAAAATTCTGGTTAGGAAAGCACTATGCATTTTGTTTGTATTAAATATATACTTATAATTATACAGGTGTGGAAATGATGATGACACGCCACAAAGACATGGTGGTAGATACAACAAGAGCTGGAATCATGGGGAAGAAAGTCCAGGTCATGACCAAAGACAAAAGTAATATATACTAATTAATTGTGGGGGAAAAAAATGGATTTTACCCCGATATCTAATAAAAATATAATTGCGCCACTTGAGTCGAAAAGTTACTTGAGACTCTTACCATATTTGAAAAGTGCCCTATTGAAATCATGTTTATATTGTTGTTTGGTTTGAGCCAAGGCTCCTTGTTGAAGGCCATATTTTTACCTGTAATGGTTTACTTTAATAAATTGTGACTTGGATGGAGAGTTGTCTCATTGGCACTCATACCCCTTCTTCTTATATCTAATTATGAAAATAATATGCATTACCATTGTATTAAATATATTCTTATAATTATACAGGTCTGGAAATGATGATGACACGCCACAAAGACATGGTGGCAGATTCAATAAAAGCTGGAATCATGGGGAAGAAAGTCCAGGTCATGACCAAAGACAAAAGTAATAATTAAATTCAACAGTGTTAGAATTAGATTTTCATGCTGATCAAGTTTTGTCCTTCAAACGGATTTGAACTCACACCTTTGATACACTTCAGCACCTATGGCTTAGCCTCAGGTCCATGCTCTATATACTAATTAATTATCATGTCTCAAGTGTGAAACAAAATTATACACCGGTAGTCCACCCTTGAATCAAAGGAAATATCAAATTTCTCTAACTAAGTCAATCAGATGAGTCTCAAATTAGTTTAGATTTTGCCAGTAAAATTATAAGAGCTTTTATAATGATAATACTTTGAAAACTTTCAAAGCTTGTTTATTTTCATGATCAACTATATAGGTTCTTATGTATATGTTTATTTAGTAGGAGAGGAAGAAGAGACCACAATCGTGACAGAAACCGAGATAGAGATCGTAGTGATGATAGAGGAGGCGGAGGAGGAGGAGGTGGTGGAGAGATGGACAGATTAAGGAGGAGACATGAAGAAGAAGAGGAAGATTATGAGAAACCAAAGAGACCTTCTGGTATTTAAGTCATTTGTGGAATGTTTGACCATATAAAATTAGTGCATTATTATGTAATCTTTATTCACTCCCATAATTTTGTCTGAAATTCAAAACAGCTCTTTTGAAGACTGGTGATTACTCATCTCTACTAACAACAAATTCTGGGGCTCCTCAACCTTCAGTGTTCCATTTTATTTTTTTCAATCTTTGGTAGCAATACACAGTTAGGAAAAAAACTTAAAATTGACACTCATAATTTTTAAACACCCCCTTTCCCCTCCTGTCTAACAAAGAAGGCTTTATATGTGTGTTATGCATGTATATACTTGTAGAAAGAGAATCTTCCATAGATTTGATTTCTAATGGTCATAAGGGTGAAATATGATCCCTTTTGGGTGTAACCATGGCAACAATCTGCATTTCTTAGATACAAAATATAGCAAAAAAGGGGGGTGAACATGTCACGAAAGTCTCCAAAATTTGGTCTAAAGGAAAATTTCAATGAATTACAGTGATACCTTTCCTGAATCCATAGGTTTATATCTATCAAGTGGTCCAAAAAAAATCATATGTCTTCCTGCTCGTTTCCCCATAAAATTGAATTGAAAAGATCGAGCGCAAAATCTTTGTTGATAAACACTACAATAATTTATGGACCTATGAACGGTACGGATAGGAAAATACGGACTGTCAATCATTGAAATGGCCTATAAAACATGTTAAAATCAATCTAAATGTTCATATAAACCCACTAAGAAGGCTATATTATTCTTCAATTACCTAAAAATCAATTTTATTGTACAAAAACTTTCATATTTAAAAAATTCACAGGGGCCATAATGCGAAACTAAACTTCTAACTGTGTATTGCTACCTTTACTCTGATGTAAAAAAAAAATGTATGAAAAGTAGGGTAGGGGCTCAAATAACAAGACCTGTCCTATGGATTCCTTTCACTGGACTAAAATTAAAGCATTAGAAATGTGAAATGTAGAATACAGATCTAATAAAAAGAAAGGATATGGGTATCCATTCATGATAAAAATAAGTATATGCACATGCCACAGCAAAAATCACAATAACTAGTATGGTTTTTAATATGAGTTATTACTACATTACAGTTTCTATTGTTAGAAAAGGAATACTTTGGAGGATAATTAACATTATTTGAGATATATCCAACAAAGTTTAACAATAAATTGAAGTGATAGAGATGTTGAACAGCTTTACAATCAACACTCAATTTACAAGTTTTAAAACAGTAAGAGATAATGGAGAGATTATGAAAAAGCATTTTTATTATGATGGTGTTTGAAATTTTTATTACTGATGTAAATTTCATGTAGAATGACTTGAATGCTGATGATATTAGAGCCTTTTAATTTGGGTATTCTGCATGGACAAGATAATATAGAATTGTCTATTTACAGGAGGTATGGGAGCAGCTATAGCACCACCATCATCACTCATAGAAGACATCCCTATTGATTGTAAGCACCACTATTAAAAATGGAAAAAAAGTCTCAGTAATGTTATTTTCAATTTATACAATTATCCTTCTTTTAATAGAATATAGATAACTGCAAGGAATGGGTTATAGAAGTTATACATTTGTCATTTTTAAAGAATTTGTTAATCCACATATGTGAAAAATGTGTTTCTTCAGTCATTTATTATTTCAAAGAAAGACTTTCTCACTTTAGCGAAAATTATTCTTAGTAACATGGTAACATGGTCTATGACTTTTAAATGAACAGTATTTGTAATGAATTTTAATATGTGTATTGTTATGCGTTTACTTTTCTACATTGGTTAGAGGTATAGGGGGAGGGTTGAGATCTCACAAACATGTTTAACCCCGCCGCATTTTTGCGCCTGTCCCAAGTCAGGAGCCTCTGGCCTTTGTTAGTCTTGTATTATTTTAATTTTAGTTTCTTGTGTACAATTTGGAAATTAGTATGGCGTTCATTATCACTGAACTAGTATATATTTGTTTAGGGGCCAGTTGAAGGACGCCTCCGGGGGTGCGGGAATTTCTCGCTACATTGAAGACCTGTTGGTGACCTTTTGCTATTGTTTTTTTATTTGGTCGGGTTGTTGTCTCTTTGACACATTCCCCATTTCCATTCTCAATTTTAGTATATAATTTATTTCATTTTAGCACCAGGCAGGCCTCAGTCCCCGACACTTCTTGGTCAGAGTATGGGCTTAGGGTAAGTATTTAGCTCCAGAAACCTGTCTTCAATGGACTATGGGCTAAGAGTAAACTATTAATGTACTAACTTAATTTACCAGTTTCAAATTATGTTATACCTGCATGTTAAAATACAGAAAAAGACCTGTGGCAAGAGTCACTAATATTTGATGAATTCACTCAATTTGACATAAACGTTGCAAGTTCTCTGATAAACTTTTATACAAATATGCTTAATAAACGAAATTAAAGACAACAACACCCATCAATTACCGCATGGTGATTAATTTATTGTGGTCTACATGTTTCGCCAACAAGCGTGGCGTCTTCAGGACAATATTATACATGAAATCAAACCGTGAAGTACAAATTTTGTGGTTGTGCGGTTTGCCTGAACAATAGAGGTTGTTATGACGACGTTATAGATATAAATAGAAAGTGAAAGTGAAAGTAAAATAAGAATCTAGTATAGTTAAAAGAGAAAGTTAGTCAATAAAGTTATTAACGATGTGGTTATCTGCTATTCTTGCACGTCTGTGTAGTGGTCCTCATAGAAGTTTCTAGTGGTAATAATGTAGAAATGATGGAAGTAGCTCATAAAATGTCAGTTCATTTCCAAATTGGACAACACCCCATTAGCCATCCCGTACCAATTCAACTGGCTTCGCTCCGAGGGAGGTACTGCTTCCATTGAGTTAGTAAAAGGTGAAGTGTGTGATCGCCGCAATTTTGGGAATTGTAAATCTTGGTAGATGTGTTCATAAAAATTCACTTTGCTAATAAAATGTCCATGGATGAAGCTTTTCTTTATAAAGATGGTTTGTGGTTTATGTGGTTCATCTTGGTTCTGGTTCCTTCCTTTTTTCTCTAAGTAAAATGCCTGGTATTCCGAATTTCTTTGACTTTGTGTACTTATGTATGGTATGTAAATCTTTAGTGATGGACTGCTTCTTCTTTGTATGTTTCTGTGGTTGCTTCTGTTTCCAAATCTCTCCTTATTTTTTTCGTATCTGATAATTTTCGGCAACGGATCGAGAACTCTTTAAATGGTCCGGTATTTCGTTCATGCTGTGTGGTTGTTAGGTACAACGCTAGTTTGGCAAAGGTGGATCCTCTCGGATGCAGGGGTTCACAGTAAAAAAGTAAACTTCAACTTGAAAAATGGTGAACCAACACCTGAAGTGGTAATCGTGCGGTTGGGTAATAGCGGGTGGATACCACGCGGTATTCACAGTTGTCTTTCACTATAAAAGCAAATAAACGAAAGAATAGCAGATAACCACATCGTTAATAACTTTATTGACTAACTTTCTCTTAAAACTATACTAGATTCTTATTTTACTTTCACTTTCACTTTCTATTTATATCTATAACATCGTCATAACAACCTTTTTTGTTCAGGCAAACCGCACAACCGCAAAATTTGTACTTCACGGTTTGATTTCATGTATAATATTGTCCTGAAGACGCCACGCTTGTTGGCGAAACATGTAGACCACAATAAATTAATCACCATGCGGTAATTGATGGGTGTTGTTGTCTTTAATTTCGTTTATTTGCTTTTATAGTGAAAGACAACTGTGAATACCGCGTGGTATCCACCCGCTATTACCCAACCGCATGATTACCACTTCAGGTGTTGGTTCACCATTTTTCAAGTTGAAATATGCTTAATGTATATAAAAAAAATAGCATCAACTACCTGATATGGAATAACAGAAAAAATAATCAAAATATAATGGAGCTGTTCTTAATCATATATATGTTTATAATATTCATACATAGAAACAGTCATTAAAATAATTCACTGATCTGGAAACTTTTTAAACAATTACAATGGTCTTCTTTGTTTCAATCACCATAAACTTCTGTTTGTATCTTGTTCTAATATGATGAATAAAAATAGTTCCATCATTAAAGTTTGACATTTTATATGTATTGCTCGATCGCCGCGATATAGCCTTTTTGTGCTAATGCAGCATAAAGCAACCAACAATCAATCAATGTGTTGCTCGTCATAGAAAATTCTATTCATTGCTTTACAAGACTATATTGATATTACTGACTTATTACTCGGGAGTATATAACTATTTAACAGGTTAACTACTGTCTGGTATGACATTCTAGTACATGGTCAAGTAAGAGCAACTAAAAGAAGTCAAATCCAACATACAAATAGTGTCATTTGTGAAAAAAAAGACAACTGCTTTATATTTCTTTACACAACCATAGGAAAACTTAATCATACTTTTGTTTACTTTTCAGAGGTTCAGTGGCGTCTAAGATTATGGCCAAATATGGTTACCGTGAAGGTCAAGGTTTAGGTAAATCTGAACAGGGAATGAGTACAGCTTTGTTTGTGGAGAAAACAAGTAAGAGAGGAGGAAAAATTATACATGAAAAAGATATACCTAAAGGTAAATACAAGTTATATATATCCTAGCATAACTATGTTTATTAATAGGAATACAGATTAAATAAAAAAAAATTATGAAGGAAGGAAGATAGGTCAGAATGGTTAATTACTGAGAATAAGAATGAAGGCAAATATAGGAACTATATAAAGTAAATTAAAGGAAAATTTTAAAAGAATAATGTATTTATGTAACTTGGCAAAAAGATAATAAAGTGGCGAGAAACATTTTGTTTTGGTGAAAGAGGAGGCAAAAAAATAATTAACCATTAGGAAATAGCCCTGTTTGTAGGAATATGATGATGTCTAAATTGGTCAAAAATCAAATAAAATCTGGTTAATTAATTGTGGGGGTAAATATATGACAGAGACAGATTTTTACTGTTCCTAATCTGCAACCTAATATATTTTATAATTTTGAATATGTGTTTCGATGGCAAAAACAAAAATAAAGGCAGATTTTTTTATTTATGTTTGTATAATTATAATGTCATTTAAACATTAAAGACATTTTGTGCCTCTTAGTGTAATATATTGTAAGTTCATATTTTATACTTTTAGAACCTCCAAAAGAATTACAACCAAATACAAATTTGTTGAGAAATCCAGCAAAAGTTATATTATTACGGGTAAGAAGCAGTATTCTCAATTCTTATGATAGAGATTAATATACCGTGTTTATTTTCATATTATTATGAGTATTAGGATGACTATACTGTTTATATTGGATCTTTGCAAGGATTACACTACATGTCTAATATATCCTGAGCTGATCCTCATTTAATACATTAGTGATCAAGGTTAAGTGTTCATGGTCAGTCTTATATCATAGTACTCTCAGAAATACATCAACTATATTTGATCTTTAAGTACAAATTCCAATCTGAAAGGGATCAACTGACCTGACCTCATTTTCAGGGTTTATTGGTAAAGGTTTTCATTTCTCAGATACTATAAGTAATAGGTAACTATTATTGGTGTATGTTATAATTGAAAAAGAGGGACGAAAGATACCAGAGGGACAGTCAAACTCATGAATTGAAAATAAACTGACAACGCCATGGCTAAAAATGAAAAAGACAAACAGACAAACAATAAAACACATGACACAACACAGAAAACTAAAGAATAAGCAACATGAACCCTACCAAAAACTAGGGGGATCTCAGGTGCTCTAAAAGGGTAAGCAGATCCTGCTCCGCATGTGGCACCTGTCAGGCTCATGTTATAACAAATCCGGTAAATAGTCTAATTCGGTAGGTCACATTCATGAAAGGGAAGGGAATTGTAGTAACGACGTAACGAATATAGCCGATATCAGTTGTAAAACAGTTATTCCATAACAGTCAACTATTATAACTTGTGATGGCGTCCGTAAAATTTACAAAGGGATGATTTCAACTTCACCATTTTGAACTCTTGGTTTAATAGCTTCCTTGTGAGCAGCAACCCTCTATCAAGAAAATCATGACATGTAAGGTGTACATGTCATTTCATTTATTGCAATTTCAGACTGAATCACGTCTTATTTAATTTAATATATTTTCCAGAATATGGTCGGTCCTGGTGAGGTTGATGAGGATTTAGAACCAGAAACTGCTGAAGAATGTGGAAAATATGGAAAAGTTATTAAATGTGTTATATTTGAGGTAATGAAAGTTAATACACTGGTAGATAAGATGTGTATAGATCTCGTTAGTTTCCAAGAGGTTAAAATATTATTATACATGAATTAGTTCGATTATGTATTTTGGATTTGAATATTGTGTACCTTTTGAATTATATACTTTATTTTCTTATTTAAATGTGATCACATTATGCATGTTCTATACATTTCATCTAAGATGTAATGGTACATGCAAAAGGATGATACTTTCAGAATCATAATATCTAAACAAAGTAACAGATGGAGGACATGTAATATTAAGCTTCTCAATGATCAAACTTAGTGTTTGTCAAACTGCTATATAAACAGTGTAATTTTTCTGATAAAATGGTTGGTTCAAATTTTTTGAAATTTTTATATTTTTTTCAAAGGGTCAAAGTAAATACTTTATGAAAATTAAACTAGCCAAATTAATTTTAGTGAAGGTGTTGGGTACCACCTTAAGTGTTGCACATATTTTATTCAAAGCAAGCAATCTGAAATGATATTTGAATGTCTTCTGTACCATTAAGTGTATTTTTAGATACCAGGTTTTATTACAATATATAGTATAAACCATTTTTTATATTTTAGATACCTGGTGTTATAGAAGAGGAATCTGTCAGAATTTTTATTGAATTTGATAAAGTTGATGCTGCAATTAAAGGTATGGTTTGAAAATATTTGCAATGGTCATGAAATTATTGAACCAATGCATGCATATATAATCAAGACTAATCCATGGAGCACATTTATTACAAATACCAACAAAAAAAAATGTCATTGAATGTTGATTGAATACTTGGCCAAACCTGATATGAATTTTATTGACCAGATAAATTTTGTATTAGGACAATTGCACACTATGCAACGAATTTATCCTGATTATATTATATTACATATTATATTCAAATTCAATTATTAGGACAATATCAAGACAAACATATTTAGATAATTAATCTTAAACTTTGAAAAATGAAAAATATAAGGACTAGTAAGCAACTCAATTTTTTTTTTTATTATGTCAATGGTATAAGGGAGATAATTACAGTTGATATAACAAAAAAATGTACTGAAATTCATTAAGACAATATCAGCCAATCAAATTGCAAGAAATTACTTCAAATCAGGATAAATAAAACATATTCATCTTTTTGTTAAATTTCTAGTATCATACGACTAATTATCACAATTTGTATATTTTGTATGATGTCCATGTATCCTTATACCGCATGCTATTTATACTTTCAGCTGTTATTGATTTAAATGGACGATTTTTTGGAGGAAGGACTGTGAAAGCGTGTTTTTATAATTTAGATAAATTCAGACGATTGGACTTAGCTGATGAAATAATAGATTGAAATAAAATTTACAATTTGATAGAGGCAGCTTGTAGTAAATCCAGCATTATGAAAATCAGATTTATAACATGAAGAATTCCCAAAAGAGGATATAGTGAATACATCCTCTGTGATCTGATGAATGGAAGTCAGACTCTATTACAACATGTGTAGGAATGAAGACGCTAAAAGATTTACATGTTATACAGCTGCATATCATGGATAGAATTGAAATTTGATCTGACGTGTGATCATCAATCATCAAGTGTAAATAAAGTACTTCCTCCTATCTTCTTTGTTTATTTCATGTCAAGTGTAAATAAAGTACTTCCTCCCATCTTCTTTCTTTATTTCATGTTGTCTGCAGCTGACCGCAAATAACAAAAAATCTCCATAAGGTTTCAAAACATAGCATACTATTTTGATCTTGCCATTGTTTTAAGTCTGAAATGTTTAGTATTTTTTTTTATCCATTCTTCTATCCAAGATGAGTTTATTTTTCTAGTTAAATGATCAGAAGATATGTTTGGAGTTATCTCCTCTTGAATACTTCAATACAAAGTTGTTCTCCAATAACCAAGAGATTAGGACAATTTTTAGTCAAGTCAAAGGCAAATGTTTTCATATCTATTAGTTGAGATTGAGTGTCCTGACTTTTTATCAAAATAATACTTGTTAATATGCCTCTCTATGGTAGTCTTATTAAACTACATTATTAAACTACATGTATATTGTTGTCTGCTCTCTAGTTCAGGTATGTCTTGCAATAACTAAGGTATGCTTTCCTGAATCCTGATGAAATATTTATGCTGATTTTATAGAAATAAATACCTATAGATTAAACATTTTAATATATTCCGAGTTGCAACTTTAATTCTGATGGCTAGAAAAAATCGTTTATCTTGTGAATCACATGAATTATTAATACCAGTCGGATGGTTTTTTAATTGTCAAGTATGTGACTTTGTCGCAGAAAGCCTATATACATGATATAGGGATAGTGATCCGGCATCGGTGGTGTCTACTTAAAAGCTTAATGTTTTAGAAGGTGGATAAACTGGATGCTTCATACTTTGTATATAGATGCCTTGTGTTATGATGTTAATGTCTGTCACATGTCAATTGGATGCCTTGTGTTATGATGTTAATTTCTGTCACGTGTCAATTGTTCTTGACCTCATTTTCATGGTTCAGTGATTACTTGAAAAAAAGTTTTCTTTTTGTAATGATAATTTCTCTCTTATTATGAGTAATAGAATAACTATATTTGGTATGTGCAAGGTCCTTATTCCTGTCCTACAATTTTCACTTGACCTCGACCCCATTTAATGGATCAGTGAAAAAGGTTAAGTTTTTAAAGTCCATATCTCAGATACTATAAGCAATAGGTCAACTATATTTGGTGTATGGAGGGATTGTAAGGTGTACATGTCCATCTGGCAGGTGTCATCTGACCTTGACTTTATTTTCATTGTTTTGAGGTTGAAGTTATTTTTGTGTTTATGGTGATTTTCTTATACTATATGAAATAGGTCTACTATATTTTATGTATGAAAATATTTTTCAATGTACATGTCAGATGGTATGTTTTATTTGACTGTGATCTCATTTTTAGCTCACCTGGCCCAAAGGGCCAAGTGAGATTTTCTCATCACTTTGCGTCTGTCGTTGTTAACTTTTACAAAAATCTTCTCTGAAATTACTGGGCAAAATTAAACCAAACTTGGCCACAATCATCATAAGAGTATCCAGTTTAAAAAATGTGTCCTATGACCCTGCCCACTAACCAAGATGGCAATCATGGCTAAAATAGAACATGAGGGTTAAATGTAGATTTTGGCTTTTATCTCTGAAACCAAAGCATTTAGAGCAATCTGACATGGGGTAAAATTGTTTATCAGGTCAAGATCTATCTGCTCTGAAATTTTCAGAAGAATTTGAGAACCCGATATTGGGTTGCTGCCTCTAAATTGGTAATTTTAAGTAAATTTTCCGTTTTTGGTTATTATCTTGAATATTATTATAGAGGTAAACGTGAACAGCAATAATGTTCAGCAAAGAAAGAGATACAAATAAGTCAACTTAATTAAAATGGTCAATTGACACCTTAAGCATTTGTTAAGGAGTAATTGCCCTTTATTGTCAATTTTTCGTAAATTTTTGTAATCTACTAAGACAAAATGTAACCAAACTTGTCCACAATCATCATAAGAGTATGTAGTTTAAAAAATGTGTCCGATGACCATCCCAACGAAGATGGCAGACATGGCTAAAAATAGTACATAGGGTAAAATGTAGTTTTTAGAAGCATTTGAGCAAATCTGACTGGTGGCAAAATGTTGATCAGATTTAGTTATATCTGCCCTGAAATTTTCAGACAAATCCGACAACCAGTTGTTGGGTTGCTGCCCCTGAGTTAGAAATTTTGCAGTTTTTTTTGCTATTATCTTGGATATTATTATAGTATCTAATGATATCTTACACTATAAAATATGATTTTAACCTTATTTTACATGATTTCCAAAGCATTAGTAAATGCAGGTGAGCGACACATGCTCTTTAGTGCCTCTAGTGCTCTAGTTATGATTCATTGATCTATGTTAAGTTTTTGTTTTTTGGTCTATTTTTCTAGTTCTTTAAGCAATGGGTCAACTATATTTGTGGTATAGAATGATCGAAGGTGGATATGTCTGCTAGCAGGGTTCATCCAACCTTGGCCTCATTTTCTTTGTTCATTGGTTTTCTTGGTTAAGTTTTCTTGGTGAAGTGTGTTTCTTAGATATGCCAAAGATCAACTATATTTCAAGCATATTTAGTGTAATGATTTCAAATTAGGTTTATCTGACCTTGACCTCATTTTATTGGAACATGTTAAGGATATTAGATAGTTGAAAGCTTTATATTTAGGACTATCAACATAATATGGTTAGTAAAGAAGGTGAGATATTTCAGAATGTGCACTATTGTTTTCAGCTATGAAATTTCAGAGTTGTGGGAGATTTGTCAGAAAACTTGTTGAAGTCAACAAGTACATTTATCACAATCGTAAAGTGTTAGTGCAATTGAGATGTGTGCATGGAATTATTTTGAATGGATGTAATGCAAGCTGTTCTAGAAACCATGTCCCTGTTAAGTGTTTTCACTTAGAATACTGAGGTTCATGGTAATTTTATGTACATGTAGATATTTTTGAATAAGTTAGTCGTCTCTTTGAGAACATGTATTTACTGTACCATGATAAATACTGTTTTAAGTAAGTTCCTGAAATTTGTGTGGATCCTATTCTATATCACTACCTTCATAGACACACAAAAATATTTCTAGTCCAACCATCTGTAATATAATCAACAATACATCATGTGGTAACAGGATCGAGACTATTTTCTAGCACATGGCATCTGCCACAATAAGCAGTAATATAAGAGAAAGCAAGATAAAATCCCTTTATTTACAGCTAAACACATTCTTTTCCACATATATAAGGTGACAATGGAATGATTGCAATACACAATAGTCTAAAACTTAATTAAATTTCAGACATTTACATGTACATGAATAAGAATACACCACAGACTGATCTAATTAAATACAATGTATCAAACATTTACATGTACATGAATGAGACACAAAACCTCAGTCCCAGAATATATTACATTTTAATTATATTAACATATGATCAGGACTATCAACATGATAAAAATAACATCAGGATTGACAGATTACATGAACAATAATATTTCCTTTGATGACTGAAGAAAATGAAGTGTGCAAAGTTAATGAAATAAAAATTAATGAGCATATATACCAACCAACTAAACAAATATTACACTGTACATACAGATGATAAAAATATGAGATTTTTTTTGTAGAATAAAGATTTTATTTAAAAGTTTTAACATAACAATATACATATATCACAACGTTTGGCAGATTATAACAGGAACACATTAAAACCTGAATACATCAAAGTTTCCTTACTTCTCGTGAAGTTTATAGAAAACTTGTCATACAACTTATCAAAAGTTAATTCAAGTAGTAATGTGCTGGTCTTTGAAATAAATAAACTAAATAAATTGTCCATAATAAGTATTAGAAATGCATGGTTATTTGTTAAATAAAAGCTTATTTGAAGTCAGAAGGACTTTTAAAAGTTCACACAAGTCTTATATTTTTCTTTAACTGCAGGTTTATTAATGTATTGATTGATACTCCAAAAGGATAGAAAATATCTGATCATTGTACATCCTTTTTAGAAATAGTACTGAGAGATAAAGAAATGTCCCAAAAATAACCAAGGAATTTGCCTTGGGCCTTTTAAGGAATAAAATGGTTAATTCTAAAATATATACATAATGTAATTTGCAGCTGTTTATATAAAATACATGAAAATAAATAAAAAACACGTAACAATGTCAATGAACATATATCATCACTTATATATAATATTGCTATTCCTGTACGTATGTTTATAAAAAAGATTTATTTTGGCATAATAGTTTCATTAATTAATTATGTTGACATGATGACATTTTAGTTCCACGTGTATTACTCCAAAGACCATTGGACAGGGATCCAGTATACAAGGCTTTCTAGTGCCTTACAGTATCTGGATCGTTTACCGACCTCATCCACCTCCCATTGGTGGAGGACTCGGGGCACCTACAAAATATCACAATACAAAACTTATTTAATATACTATTTCAAAATTAAAAAGATCAAATTATATAAAACTATATATAAAATCAAAGCAAAGATAAACAAAACTTATAATTGCTTATATCTATGTTAGTTGAACTCTGATGGATATTTGTCTCATTGGTAATCACACCACATCTCCTTATTTTTAAATATAGTAGGGCTTACTAATTGATTCATTGGTGCTTGCTTAATGTATGAACTGATTGAATGATCAAATATTTGTATATGGAACACAGGTATTGTCTTTTGATTTTCATTGTCTATCAATATAGTCCCTAGTGTGGAAAGTGAGTTATTTGACAATTTTTTTTTATACCCCTTCCATTTTTATTTCTTCATGTATTATGCCTCAAATAGCAAGAAGGGGGATAAAATTACACCGTAAATAAATTTTATTCCTGAATTTTAAAGTAAAGTAGTGATTTGGTCCAGCTGAAAAAGGTTAAAAATTTGCATTTGAAAGCTATCAAAGTGATTTCAAGACCCCCTTAACATAAAATTGTCCATATTTTGAGTTAAGAGCAGATGAAGTTTTCTATAATTTTGATATAATTTGTTCCAAAAGTAGTAAAAAACACTGTAATAAAATTATTGGGAAATTGCTATTGGGATTTTTTAAATTTCCATTTATTGTCTAAAAGAAATGAACTATGAAATAACTGTGTTCTCGGACCATATGTCTCGCTTTTTGGACATAAATCACAGGCTCAACAAAAATACAAACAGCATATCGAATTTGAGCAGATAGTGAATTGCTTAAAAAAAAGAAGAAAAAAACATAGAAATATATGAAATGATCTATTTGAGAAATAAGTCCCTTTTTAGCTCATCTGGCCCGAAGGGCCAAGTGAGCTTTTCTCATCACTTGGCGTCCGTCCTCGTCGTTAACATTTTACATTTTGAACTTCTTCTTGAGAACCACTGAATGGAATGAAACCAAACATGGCATGAATGTTCCTTATAAGGTGTTGACCAAGTGTTGTTAATTTGTAGCCGATCCATCATCCAAGATGGCCGCCAGTGGGGGACTTAGTTTAACATAGGACCCTATGAGAAATGCATACAAATGACTTCTTTTAGAGAACCACTAAATGGAATGAAACCAAACATGGCATGAATGTTCCCTATGAATTGCTGACCAAGTGTTGTTACTTTGTAGCTGATCCATCATCCAAGATGGCTGCCAGCAGGGAACTTAGTTTAACAAAGGACACAATGGGAAATACATACAAATGTCTTCTTTTAGAGAACCACTGAATGGAATGAAGTCAAACATAGCATGAATGTTCCTTATGACATGCTGACCAAGTGTTGTTACTTTGTAGCAAATCCATCAATCAAGGTGGTTTTCAGCAGGGGACTTGGTTTAACATAGAACCTAATGGGAAATACATACAAATGTCTTCTTTTATAGAACCACTGAATTGAATGAAAGCAAACATAGCATGAATGTTCCTTTCTTAATGAGGTGCTGGCCAAGTGTTGTTACTTTGTAGCCAAATTTCATCTTTTTATATGATTTTAAAAACCCAAGTAGAATCAGGTGAGCGAAACAGGCTCTTGTGAGCCTCTAGTTATCCTAAATTAAAAACCATTGAAAACAGAAGCACAAGGATGATGTGCTATAGACCAGTTTTTCTTATTCTATGTCGATTATTTGTTTTATTTTCAAAATTCAAGTGTCGCCCGGGCGTTTTGACGTAAACGTAGCTACGCGCATGGTTTGTTTGGTGGAAATGTTTCATATTTATACAAGAAGCAGACTTGGACTTTTATGATCATTACTACACTTGTCTCTTTTTTTATTGTCTTAAACATGTATTTTCAATATTTGTCACTTGGTTTAATACATTCCTGATTGAATTTTAACCTTAACATGCATTAATTAGGATGACTTAATATTCAGTCAAATTTTTGTGTTTGACAATGCTGTGATGTTTATCATGTATATCATACCCGTGATTGAGTAATTTTTTGGGTTGTTTTTTTTTGGCTTTAAAAAGTTCCATGAACTTATTCCACAGTATTGTCAAGATAAGTTAAATAATTTACCTCCACCTCCTCTGAATCCTCCCATTCTTCTCCTAGGTGGCGCTGGTGGACCGCTAAAATAAAATCAAATCAAATAAAAAGAAAATGTAACTTAAAAGTCTTTTGTTAAGTAGTTTGTGAGAAAAGTGTGACAAAAGTAACAATTAGACAAACAAGACATTGCAATATACTGCATGTACTGAAGAACGGAAAAATCTATATTACTATAACCCAATTTAAGAGTGGCAGTATTTCTTTCCTTAGTAACTTTTTTGGTAACTTCTGAATCAATTCAAATTCAATTTGACTAAAGTGGCTTAATAACTGAACAAAACATAAATAATTCCTCATTAGTCGATTTGGATTAATGTAAAACGCCAACAACTACATTTTGCAGCATGAACAGAAATTTCCAATAATATGAATTATTCTGTCATTTACCACCAATCTATGGCTGGATCAAACTTATTAGTTTGCAGATGAATACATGTAATAGGACATTTTTTGCTAAATTTATGATTAAACAATAGAATAGGATGATAATATAAGACTTACCCTCCTCCCCCAGATCTGTAGTCTCTAGAATGTGTACTTCCTTCCTTAGAAAGACTTGGCTGGAAAGAGAAAATTAATATTTAAAATGTCATCTTTTAGTATTATATATTTAAGAAATAATTCATGGGGGCTTGAATATATCGTGATTTTACCATGGGTTGGCCCTTTATGACAAATATTTTACTCTGAGTGATAGCGAGGGGTAAAATATCGGCATTAAGGGACAACCTGTGGTAAAATATAGATATATTCAAGCCCCCATGAATTATTTCGATTCTAATAGGACAAATACGGCAATTCTTTAGGATTGAAGCACTCTAGGTGGAGGCAAATATTTGCCGTTCCCATAAATTAACGCACTTTTAGATTGGCGTAAAAGAACGGAGCAAACAGAATTAGTGACATGCTCAAACTATTAACAATAAAGTAATTAAATAGATTTGAATGAATTTTAATGATAAATTTCTTATATGTTTTCTATGTATAAAAAAAAATAGGCTTATACCATTTTTTATCATTGTTTGTTTACGTTTCCTTGTTGTGATGATTTCGGTATCAGAAGCGTGTATTTTCCCGTAAAGTGCATAAATTATTACATCATCATTCTATGACGTCAGGTACTTCATTCATAAAAAAACATATGACACAGGAGTATAATCGGAACAGCCAATGCAATATATTCATATTTTACCACAGGTGTGTACTCGAAGCGTTTGAAGGACGTCGTGTTAAAATTTTCATTAATTTCTTTTTTTCTGTCAAATATAATAAGCACACAAGAAAGTAGAGGTATTATTTTTGCATGGCAATTTGCTGCATTCAGTTATTTCCAGAAATATATTTTAATGTAACATTTCAATAAAACATGCCCTTGTGACAGGTAATTTACATAATATGACGAGGTTTTAAAAATTACAAATGTTTATTTTCAGTGTTTATGATATTTAATATGGTCTTGTAAAAGCAAACAATTACTCATGATACTTACATTTATAAGAGTTCTAAAACTGAAAGAAAAAATAAACATTAATAATTGGTATATAAAGTACACTATTTCAATGTCAAACTTTTAAAATTTCCAAAGACTTCAAGCTAAAGGATAAAAAAATTGGAATCCTGAAAGTAGCACAACTTTTCAGGAAGTTATACTTTTGTTTATCCCTTTCAATGAGTGTTTTAACAAGATGTTGCCTGTAGTGTTGTACTAAGCATACCCCCACTAGTAATTCAAAGTATTGGTAGACAGGAAGTAGGTGTCTGACAAACTTGTTAAAGCACTTTAAGTTACCAGTCATTGCTGTCAAGCGGTAGACCAGAAGTCATTCTATACAGAAACATGTGATGAAAATAAGTTAGTTTATTCAAAATTTGTTTGAAGACATAGTGTCAACATACAAACAGGAAAACAGTGTCTGACAGATTGGAAACAAAAACATTCATACCTATAAACAACTGATTAGTGTCAAAACCAAATATTAAACCAATAATGTTCAGTGAAGAAATGTGTCACTAAAAAATTAGTTCATTCATCTTATTGAAAAAAAAATGAGGACATTATTGACTGACAGACAAGTGTTCATACAGTGCAAATACGTCTAGATGTTACAGTGTTGACAAAATATGAAATCATCCTGTTCAGTAGTACATGAAACAAGAGGCTCTCAAGAGCCTGAATCGCTCACCTTAATTCTTTTGGTTAAATCTCTCATCAATGATTATTTTGGCTTTTCAATTTATTTAAATGTTTTTTGGATCGTCCTATTTTCTTCAAAACCCAAAAAAAATAATCATTTTCTCCTATGTTCTATTTTAGCCAAAGGAGCTATGTTTCTTGACATACAAGGAAATAAAATATAAAATTTATACTAGATACTCTGAAACTCATTTAGCCGAAGTTTGGCTGAAATTGATACAGCAGTTTCAAAGGAGAAGATTTTTAAAAGCAAGTCAACATGATGAACAAATTGTGAAAAAAGTCTTTAAAGGGCAATAACTCCTTAAGGGGTCAATTGACAATTTTGGTCAAATTGACTTAATTGAAGATCTTACTTTGCTGAACATTATTGCTGTTTACAGTTTATTTCTATCTATAATTATAATCAAGATAATAAACAAAAACAGCAAAATTTCCTTGAAATTATCAATTCAGGGGCAGCAACCCAACAACAGGTTGTCTGATTCATCTGAAAATTTCAGGGCAGATAGATCTTGACCTGATAAACAATATTACCCATGTCAGATTTGCTTTAAATGCTTTGGTTTTTGAGTTATAAGCCAAAAACTGCATTTGACCCCTATGTTCTATTTTTAGCAATGCGACCATGTTTGTTGATAGATCATAACTTCGGATACAATTTACAAACTAGATACCCTAAGGAACATTCAGTTAAAGTTTGGAAGTATTTGGCCCAGTAGTTTTAGGAGAAGATTTTTGTAAAAGATTACTAAGATTTACGAAAAATGGTTAAAAATTGACTATAAAGGGCAATAACTCCTAAAGGGGTCAGTCAACTGACCATTTCCGTCATGTTGACTTATTTGTAAATCTTACTTTGCTGAACATTATTGCTGTTTACAGTTTATCTCTATCTATAATAATATTCAAGATAATAACCAAAATCAGCAAAATTTCCTAAAAATTACCAATTCAGGGGCAGCAACCCAACAACGGGTTGTCTGATTCATCTGAAAATTTCAGGGCAGATAGATCTTGACCTGATAAACAATATTACCCCATGTCAGATTTGCTCTAAATGCTTTGGTTTTTGAGTTATAAGCCAAAAACTGCATTCGACCCCTATGTTCTATTTTTAGCAATGGCGACCATGTTTGTTGATAGATCATAACTTCGGATAAAATTTACAAACGAGATACCCTAAGGAACATTCAGTTAAAGTTTGGAAGTATTTGGCCCAGTAGTTTCAGAGGAGAAGATTTTTGTAAAAGATTACTAAGATTTACGAAAAATGGTTAAAAATTGACTATAAAGGGCAATAACTCCTAAAGGGGTCAACTGACCATTTCCGTCATGTTGACTTATTTGTAAATCTTACTTTGCTGAACATTATTCCTGTTTACAGTTTATCTCTATCTATAATAGTTTTCAAGATAATAACCAAAAACAGCAAAATTTCCTTAAAATTGCCAATTTAGGGGCAGCAACCCAACAACGGGTTGTCTGATTCATCTGAAAATTTCAGGGCAGATAGATCTTGACCTGATAAACAATATTACCCCATGTCAGATTTGCTCTAAATGCTTTGGTTTTTGAGTTATAAGCCAAAAACTGCATTTGACCCATTATGTTCAATTTATAGCAATGGCGACCATGTTTGTTGATAGATCATAACTTCGGATACAATTTATAAATTAGATACCCTAAGGAACATCCAGTTAATTTTTGAAAGTATTTGGCCCAGTAGTTTCAGAGGAGAAGATTCTTGAAATAGTTTACGACGACAGACGACGACGGACGACGACGGACGCCAAGTGATGGCATAAGCTCACTTGTCCCTTCGGGACAGGTGAACTAAAAAGTGTTATGAAATAATACATTTGTTAGACAAACTGAAAGAGTGATTGCAATACATGTACATCTAAAGATGTGTGCTGACCAGTGGTTTTACCACAAGGGTTGTGTATGTGTCTAGTGCAGATGGGAGTTAAAACACTCTATCACTGCCGCTGGCTAACTCAATTGTGGGTGAAAAGAAAGTCTAGTGTGTAAATCTTTTCTGCCAGTACAAAGCCTCTACACTATCCAAGACTTCTACAGTGCCTCCCCCCGACAGCACACGGTTAACCAGGTTATATTATCATAGGCATCATCTGTAGAGGATCTGGGAGCAGCAAGGGCCCCAGAGATGCAGTGTGTAGGCCCACCGGCATGTACATATGCTCTAGCACTCATTAGCCTCGCCCCAGCTATGGGTCAAATAGTATCACTGCCTTGTATAAAGGGACCAGAGTAACAGACAATTGGTCGTATTATATTATATATTTTTATTATTACAAATTGCCTTCTTCATTTGCTTTAATATTTTATATCAATTAATTAAATCAAAATCAATCATAGTATGTACTTTGTTTAACCTATTTTTAATTTACTTTACGTTATGTTTGAAAATTATATTGTAATTTATATTCTGCTCATTTTGGGCTCCGTGATTGGCAAATACAATATTTGTTTGTTTGTTAACTTTGTTTGCCTTGTGATTGGATTTTTAAATCATTGTAAATGGAAGCAAATCCAGATAAAAAATTCGGGTTGATGGAACTCGTCAGCAACAGCATTGGTCTAAGGGATGGAAACCCCTACAGAAAAGCTGCTGGTCCTCTGGGCCCAAGAGGTTAAGCGTAGGGTTAATCACCCTGCCTTGGAAAAAATCTTGATTGCAGAAACAGCTAAAATAGCCACTACTCTTTCTTTTTAAATGTGCACAAGTAACAAAAGAGATGGATAGATATGAGATTGGAATTCTAGGACTAATTGAAGTAAGATGGAACACATTAGGTATGACAAATTTGAATACAGTCCACCTGGGGCAGATCCACTAGGAAGCATAATCAGTACATCAGGTGAGACAGATGAAGACATCCAATCTAGAAAAAGAAAAGCTCAACAAGCCTTTGCAATTCTTAAACCAGTCTGGAGGAGCAAAGCACTCAGAACAAACACCAAAACCAGGATCTTCAACTCCAATGTGAAATCTATACTTCCTATGGGTCAGAAACTTGGAGACAAACAGCTGTGTCTACCAATACATTACAAGTTTTTATGAACAGGTGTCTTAGAAACATCATAGAAATCAAGTGGCCTAACACCATTAGCAACAAAGAACTATGGAAAAGGACAATAAAGAGGAACCAATAGAAAGAACAATTATGACACGTAGATGGAAATGGCTTGGACATGTGACCAAGGAAAAAGCAGCTTCAGTTATAATTTGGGCTTTGATATAAAATTCTCAATTTTTATTATTTTAGACTTTAATTCTTTGCGTTTTATAGTTCATTATATTTTATAATTTTGTTTCGATTTACATTTCGTATCCAGGACTTAAAATCAACATGCTTTGATATGCATTTAATTCTCAGTTTGGACATTGAGTGACATGTTATACACTGTAAGCCACTTCAATTGGAATCCCCAGGGACATAGTAAAAGAGAGGGACCAAAATCCACCAGGCGCAGAGATCTTACATCTGAAAATTGGGAAAACATGGGGAGAAGCAAAGAAAATAGCCAAAGACAGGAAAAGATGGAAAGCTACTGTGGCTACCCTATGTCCCCCATGGGATGAAATGGATTAAGTCAAATCTAAAGATGTTTTATGAATTACTTGCAAAAGTTGACCTTCAATTAATCTGTGTAAAAAAGAAGGGACAAAAGATGCCAGTGGGACATCTAACTCATAAATCAACAAGAATGTGTCCACAGTACACGGATGCCCCACTCGCACTATCATTTTCTATGTTTAGTGGACCGTGAAATTGGAATAAATTCTCTAATTTGGCATTAAAATTAGAATGATGTTATCAAAGGGAACATGTACACTAAGTTTCAAGTTGATTGGACTTCTACTTTATCAAAAACTACCTTGACCAAAAACTTTAACCTGAAATTTGCACTATCATTTTCTATGTTCAGTGAACCGTAAAATTGGGGTCAAAACTCTAATTTGGCATTTAAATTAGAAAGATGATATCATAGGGCACATGTATACTAAGTTGATTGGACTTCAACTTCATCAAAAACTACCTTGACCAAATACTTTAACCTGAAGCGGGACAGACGGATGAACGAGCGGAGGCACAGACCAGAAAACATTATGCCCCTCTACTATTGTAGGTGGGGCATAAAAATAAACTGACAACGCCAAGGCTAAAAAAGAAAAAGACAAACAGAAAAACGAAAGTACACAAGACCTAACATAGAAAACTAAAGACTAAGTAACACAAACCCCATAAAAAATGGGGGCGATCTCAGACTCAGGTGCTCCACATGTACAATGTATCACCCATCGTCATGCTCGTGTTGTTCGTGTTATTACAAACCAGCTGGTAAATAGTATAACTAGGTAGGTCACATTCATGGAAAGAGAACAGGACTGTAGTTACAACATTAGGAACATATCAGATATCATTTAAGCATGTTAAGTGAAATAGATATTCCATTTTCATGATGGGGTCGTAAAGTTTTGTTTTTAACCAATCCTCATTGTCAATTTCTAGATGTAAGTCAAGATATGAGTCAGACTTAATTGTATCTGTTGTATCCTTTATCTCTACTTTGATGGTATAGATTCGTTCAACATAGTCAACAAATTTTGAATAATTTATATATATATAATTAGTGAGAGAATATCATCTACATGATCTATATTTATAGCGAAAAGTAAAGTTAAATGAATCAATAGTGCCAATTTCTTTTCTTTCTTGCTAAGAATTTTTTTGTTTGAAGTCCACTTTATAAGAATAAAGTTGGCAAGAAGAGGGGCACAGTTGGTTTCCATGGGAATGGTGATTGTAAACAACATGAAGCAAATGGTTCTTACGGAGATGCTATAACAAAAGCATTGTGACATAGCTAGCTATAGGAAATAAACAGGAAAGTGGATGAATTTCAAAAGTTGTCTCTATAAAAAGTAACATGTCTACTTACAACAAAACAAAGAAGTTAACTATGGACCAAAATAGTTCTGGAATGATTGATAATCTCCATGGTGACCTGGAGTCCAACATTTGACCTCCTGTAAAACAAAGATTTCATCATGTATTATATGCCTCAATAAATTTATACCAGGTAGCAGTCCACAGTAAGACATGTTCAATGTAAACACTAACCCACCATGTTATTCTGACCTTGATTTGACCACTGTCCAGTCTTTATGTTGTACTGTTTTACCACTGTCCCAGGTTAGGGGAGGGTTGGGATCCTGCTAACATGTTTAACCCCGCCACATTGTGTATGTGTGTGTCTGTCCCAAGTCAGGAGCCTGTAGTTCAGTGTTTGTCATTTATGTGTTACATATTTTTTTTCGTTCATTTTTTCTTTTTATAGATTTCTCATTTGAATTGTTTTTAATTGTCATTTCAGGCCATTTATAGCTGACTATGCTGTATGGGCTTTGCTTATTATTGAAGGCTGTACGGTCACCTATAGTTGTTAATTTCTGTGTCATTTTGGTCTCCTGTGGAGAGTTGTCTCATTGGCAATTAATCATACCACATCTTCTTTTTTATATTTGCTCTAGATTACTCCTATAAACCATGTGCTTGGTGGAGAAGCAGCAATGCCAATTCTTAAGTCTGGTTTGAACTTACAAGCTTGCAAGGCTATTATAATGCTCTTTCTGTGAAGGCATCGCAGAAAAAAATAAAATAGTCTTTCAAGATGTCATTGTAACGGGAATGAGTTTTCCTGAGTTCATAGAATATTAGAAAACAGAATACATCGTTACTAATAATATAGATTTAATATCAGCCAAATAATTTAAGCACAGTTTACAATGTCAATGTATAATAATACTTTAAATGTTTAGAATAGCAAAATGAGACATAATGGTGGTTATAAACGTAGCATAAATAAAATTATCAACCTGGAGAAGGTGATGTTCAGTGTTTTTCTTTTCTCAGTCAGTTTGTGAGTGCAGAACTAACGCAAAACCCTATTCTGACGTCATGAGACATCAGACCGGCACAGGCTGAAGAAGACAGGTAGGCCCAGTAACCCCACAGCTAACTACAGCCAGTATGGCAGTTTAGAAGCTATTATATTTCTACAAAGCAGGTTTTATATGAATAAATTATAAGGTAAAACCAACCACCATTACATTATATTTATTTGGACTAATATTGTATTTGTAATTCAATAAGTAAATGTCTTAACACGGTATACCTCAATGGGTCTATCTGTTCTTAAATTGATTGGTGGATTCTTCATGAATTTATGTACAATGCACCAATTATTAGTAAAACGAAATCAGATAAATATGATCAATTAACAGGTTGGGAACAAACCCTCTCTATGGTGATTATACCTGTATAGAGGGATAAACCTTCTATAGAGGGATAAAATTATCCCTCTATAGAGGGGTATTTTTGTTTAGACTGGATTTAAATCAAAACAGGGCAGAATGGCATTCTCTACTTATTATGGCAGTAACCTGCAACAGTTGATGCACCAATTGATGAACTTAGTTTAATATGCACATGCCCAATTTGCTGCTTATCTGACTAGATATAAAATCTATTGTTCACCATGATTGAAAGCTGTGATGATCAGGTAAATTCTACTCACTTAAGGGCATACGATACAGTTTTGATCCTGTATTTACAAGTTCATGAAATTTGCATATAGGCTATTTTCTACCTGATTTAATGAAATATGTAATAAAAAATATACCTTCATGTGCTACTTTTTGAGTAAAATGAGGTCGAAATTTTGTATATTTGCTCAAAATTCAGATTTGTGGCCGTAATTTCGTTTTCGTTTTCGTTTTCGTTATAAAAGATAAACACAAATTGTTTTTTGTTAAATAATCGGTAATTTCTGTATTTTATAAATATCATAAAAAAATATGCAATTTTTTATTCAGAAATAACTCATATTTATCAAATGTTCATGAATTGAGGAAAAAACGTCATTTTTTACTGCATGTTTATCAAAATTAAAAAAAAACCTCTATTTACAGTTTTATAAAATTTGGGTCACATAATCTCTCTGCAAAATGAAACAAAATGCCGTTTTGAAAAATAGGGGTCCATGAACTCGTTTTCAAATTAAATCAGTTTGAATGATAAAAATCAGTCGAAAAATGCATCTTATCCCGATATGTCACAGTTTGACGTCGCGAAAATAACAAATTACGTTAGCAACGTCATTACCTTCCCTGTAACTGTATCGTATGCCCTTAACAGAATTTCTATTGTTAGATTTAACATGAAATTTAAAGGTCAACTATTCCTTTAGATGTTGATCAGGTGTTCAGATAGGTATACAATAGATTTCAAGTTTTGTCACTTTAGCAGAAAACAGGTTATCCCAATTTTTAGTAAAGTGCATACATGTATGTTGATGCACCTACTGCTAGAGATTATAGCCAATATAATTAGAAAATGCCATTCTGCTCTAATTTGCTTTAAATCCAGTGCAAACACAAATACCCCTCTATCTGGGAACAGTATATCTAACGGGAAATGAATCTCGTACGCATTTCAGTATAAAGTTATTTCAGTCCCGTACGTCACGAGACTTCGCGAGATTAATGGAGACTGGAAGCGTCGGACTGAAAGCTATCGTGACTGCTAATGAATCATCCACACAATTCCACACGTTCAACAACTTTAATGAGTTGGTAAGTTTAACAATAAAGAAGATATATTTTTTCACATGAAGTAACTTATATGAGAGTGATTTATTCTATGTAAAGTGTTTTATTACGTTGGTCAAATTCACGATCATTGAAAAATGCTACTGGTGCCATTTTTTTTTGTATTATCCGATTGCATTGCCCAACGTTTTGTGATGAAAAAAATGCGATCATGACAAATTTGAAGCGACAGTTTACAAGTTTAGTACACTAGCTTCACGTTTCATGTAGTTTGGATGTTATTTTATTGGTATTGATAAAGAAATCAGTCATCATTCGCGGTCTCATTCCGAAATGCCATTGGCGCCATTTTTATTATCCCCCCTCTTGCATTGTCCAACGTATTGTGATTAAATGAATGCAATTATTAAAAAAAAAATGTTGCAGATTACAAGTTTGATACACTGGCATCCCGTGTAACTTAGTTTTAATGACATTTTATTGATATTAAAAGAAATATCGAGTCATCAATTTTGCCATATTTGGTCCTTATCTGGCCAGTCTGTGTACCCAGGAACATATATATTATTATATTATACTATTCCAAGGTGTACCTTATTTAAATCTCCATCACAATAAAACTCCTTCTAAAGCACATAAACACTAAAATAAATATAAAATTTGACATGCATATGTGATTTTGATGTTGTCAAAGTACATAAATGCCCCCCCCCCCTCCCACACACACACAAACACAATAACACTATTTTTTTTATTTATAATATATAAGTATTGCAACCTTTATTTGTCCCATTTTTTTCAAAGTTTTAGATCATAAATGCATCATTTCTTCACAACATTTAGAGGTGGCTTATGAGGGTGTACGAAGCGAATGTAGGACAGGAAGTCACAATTATTTTTTTCTGATTATTTTCTTTGAATAAAAGACGCTTATTTATACAAAAAATATTTTTGTATTATACTTGAACTATTGTACATGTTGTATATAAACAAACTTTGAAACAAAATTTATCAAAAACAATTTAAGATGATCAAATTATTGTTAAAAAAACAAAATGTCAAAGTGGCTTGGCACCTAAATGGCTTCATTAGGTGTCAAGAAATATTATTTTTGCATGATTAATATTAAATAAATCTTCATTTTTCAAGTATAATGACACATTTCCTAAACTTTAATATGAATATATGTATATGTGTTCAAAAGTAAATATATAATCATGATAATAGTTAAGGTTTAGTTTGAATTTTTGAAGCTTTGCAGCAGGGGTATAATTTGTGCCCTATGGACACATTCCCAATTTATATTTTATCAATTTAGTAAAATTATAATTTTTATTGCAGATATGTATACAGTTTTTTGGGCCATCACTGAATTGACAGTATTATGTGATATAAGTAGTGTTCAGACACCAGCTTTCCTTATTGAGCAAGATGAGACATATAAAAATTTCGAACATTATATTATCTACCAATGCGATCCTTTCTCTATTAAAGAGAGCATATCAATATATAAGTGTGTTTGTTATTTATTTCATTATTAATAAAAAGTCTAATTGGTATCGTCACAAATAGAAAACGTTAATCAATCATTGCAAGAATTATAGCAGTTAAATTATTGACACAATTATTTAACTATCCACAAAATGACACAGACATTAACAACTATAGGGCACCATACGGCCTTCAACAATGAGCAAAGCCCATACCGCATAGTCAGCTATAAAAGGCCCTGATAAGACAATGTAAAACAATTCAAAAGAGAAAACTAACGGCCTTATTTATGTAAAAAATATCATTGAAAATCAAATATGTTATACAGAAACAAACGAAAACCACTGAACCCAGTCTCTTGACTTGGGACAGGCACATACATACAGAATGTGGCGGGTTAAACATGGGAAAATACTTGTTATAGTTATTCAATCTAACTAGGATACAATTGATATGAAGACTTAAAATATATATACCAAAGAACTGGTCATGATTGAGGTTTAAGGTTTTCCATACTAAAATATGCACTGACAAAAAAAACATTCTTAAGCATTCGCATTGCAAATGTTAATCTGTCTTTCAAGCACGACAAAATCTACACCTTTTTCGGAAAATTTATGTATATATTTAGGAACTAGAAAAAGTGCGAAAAGCTTGCACAATCTTATCAAAAAATGAAAGTAAGCTCATGTGCAATCATTCCACATCTGGTATCATTATGTTTTTAAAGCACTGCAATATATATATATATTAATATGTCTTTTCTAAAAAGACTTTTGAGAAAAGAAGACATATTAATATAGGTGTGAATAGAAGAAAATTCCTTTTATTCTTGTAATGCCAAACTTTTTGTCGTACATGACCTCTAAACTCAGCAATTGACTTTTCCGTCTTATCACAATCTGGACACTGATAACAGGGTGTGTTCAGTTGGCTAGGCTGACATGGTGTTGTTTTTGCGATTTCAGACTTTTTCGCAGCTAAAGGTTCAAACTCTTCATCTGAAAAACTCAGCAGTGTCAGACTCTGTTTAGCATTCTAGTAAACCATCAAAGTCCATATCATCAGACCGAGAAGAGAAGTTCTCTTTTTTCTTCTTCTGTGGGTTTTTGTAAAGTTTGCTATAGCTTGCTATAGCAATAAACTTTCTTAGGCATCGGCCTAACCGGAAAAGAGGCAGACCATCAGACCATGATAAGCAGTTATGTTTGTCGTACATGGTTAGCAAATGACTGATTTGGATTTACAAACTTCATTCTCATGTTGTGGGCTTGTGTGTATTTTGTCATGAATGTTGAGGAATCATGATCAAAGCAAGTTTTCTCGGTCGGCTTGGGTTGTTTTTCATAATATTTTCATCATTTTTAATTAGGATAATATTTGTTTTAATTGCGTTAATCAAATCTTTTGATCCGCAATCAAATTCGAAATTACATTTTAATCAGCTAAAAAGCAGTTTAATAAACACAGTTATTCCTATTGGAACCTTAAGTTTAATGAGGACTTGTATAAACAATTAATTTTGTAATTATTTCACTATGCTCCCTTATTTAAAAGAATTATCCAAGGCTTTCTATTTTAATATGGAAACTAAAATAAATCATTTAAGAACAAAAAAGCTATTTTCTCAAGATAAAACGATTTTCTAGAAGAGGTTTGTTTTTAATTTATAAAAAAAAAACTTGTTCAAAAACTTTTTATTTATTTAATTTTGAAAAAAGGAGACGATTATATAAACAATGATTTGCCGTTTTTAATCCAATATTTCTCTTTTTTATTATATTGTATATTTATAATAGTGATTCATTATATTCCTATTTCAATGAATAAAGAAAAACAAGTTTCCAAACCAATAGTTTTTGAGCTGTTTCGAATAGGAAATGTAGAGCCGTTAATTATCGACCATAATTGCGAGTACGAATTTATACCACGTCCGTTTCCGTATCGTGTCATTTATTATTAAATTCACGACAAGGAAATCGGCGATAATTAGGTAGTGTCAAGTCCCGTTAATATATATGTTCCTGCCTCTATAGAGTGATAATTTTATCCCTCTTAAGAAGGTTTATCCCTCTATACAGGTATAATCACCATCCAGGGGGTTTGTTCCCAACCTGATTAATGAATTATTTGGACTAAATTTATTCAGGTTGAAAAATCTAACGTATTATGTATCTTGTATGACCTTAGTCCGAGATTACTCTGACGTCCGACGGCTGTTTAGCCAGACAAGCTGGGGCCGTGGGACGTCAGAGCTTGTCCCATATCAAAAAGTGGATATTTGCCCACCCAAAATAGATGCGCTACTTCCTCGCTTATGGAGACGACTGAGGGCCTTGGAATTATATAAATCGGGCATCAATCTCTTCAGTTTTCATTTATCTCTTCATTTATGTAAGTTTCACCTACCTGCCAAACCTTTAATTTTCTATATTTTAACATTTTTCAAAGAGACCCATGATTTCTCCATGTTGCCTTTCATTTTCAAAGATTATCACGTGACCACGAGAAAACAGTGCAAATGACCGTAATGTAACACCTCGTTCATTTACCCTGTAAGTTACCTAAATGTCCGAGAGCTACCGATTGTTATCGTGGTCGAAACTAAATGCTAGTTACCGATCTCCTGTAAAAGGAGGTGAAAAAACGTGGTTGCTTCTAAACGTTATTCATCGATCTCCTATAAAGGAGGTAACAGAATATAAATATTTGCATATTTGAGTCTCGAGGCCACGAAATCTCTCGTAATTTAACATCCATTTAAAAGTGAAAGTCAAAAATGGAGAAATCATGGGTCTCTGTGAAAAATGTTAAAATATAGAAAATTAAAGGTTTGGCAGGTAGGTGAAACTTACATAAATGAAGAAATAAATGAAAACTGAAGAGATTGATGCCCGATTTATATAATTCCAAGGCCCTCAGTCGTCTCCATAAGCGAGGAAGTAGCGCATCTATTTTGGGTGGGCAAATATCCACTTTTTGATATGGGACAAGCTCTGACGTCCCACGGCCCCAGCTTGTCTGGCTAAACAGCCGTCGGACGTCAGAGTAATCTCGGACTAGTATGACCTACCCTGTCCAACGTAAACCATGATTACTTTGTTAGCACCCTGTGTTCATTCAATGAATACAAATTTCTTAAATGGCGTTGTATCTTTATCTTGAAACTTATTCCACTCACTTTGTCACACGTAGGCCATGACTTTTGTTTTGATAGATCAACGTTAACTGGTTTTAGATATTACGGTATAAAATCAAAATCTTTAAAACGCATAACTAACATAAAATTTTCCCGCACTAAATCCTAGAAGTTGTCGCCCTTAGACCATGAAAAAAGTAAAAGCACAAAAATACTGAACTCCGAGGAAAATTCAATCGGAGGAAAGTCCCTATGAATCACAAGGAAATGATAAAACACATGAAACGAATGGACAACAACTGTCATAATCCTGACTTGGTACAGACATTTTCAAATGTAGAAAATGGTGGATTGAACCTGGTTTTATAGCGCTAAACCTCTCACTTGTACGACATCAAATTCCGTAATATTTGCAACGATGCGGACAAAACAAAACATAAAATAAGGAGATATAAAAAAAGTAATAAAAATATAGTATATGCTAACTCACAGCTGGGGAAAATGTGAAAGCATAAAATATAGTATAAATGCAAATTACACCGAATGCACGGGTGCTACATTTGGAGCAGGATCTGCTTACCCTTCTAGAGCATCTAAGATCACCCCCAGTTTTAGGTGGTGTTGCTTATTCTTTAGATTCTATGGTGCGTCATTTGAACGATTGTTTGTCTGTTTGACTTTTTCATCTTTAGCCATGACAATGTCAGTTTTTGTTTTCGATCTATGAGTTTGACTGTCCCTCTGGTATATTTCGCCCATCTTTTTAGAAATATCATGATAGACTTCTGATTCTATTTAAAATCATGAACAAGTCAGTGTCTCAGACGATCTAAATGTTAGTGAACAAGTCAGTGTCTCAGACGATCTGCATGTCAGTGAACAAGTCAGTGGCTCAGACGATCTGAATGTCAGTAAACAAGTCAGTGCCTCAGACGATCTGAATGTAAGTGAACAAGTCAGTGTCTCAGACGATCTGAATGTCAGAGTACAAGTCAGAGTCTTAAACAAACTGAATTTCAGTGAACAAGTCAGTGCCTCAGACGATCTGAGTGTCAGTGAACAAGTCAGAGTCTCAGACGATCTGAGTGTCAGTGAACAAGTCAGAGTCTCAGACGATATGAATATCAGTGAACAAGTCAGCGTCTCAGACGATATGAATATCAGTGAACAAGTCAGAGTCTCAGACGATATGAATATCAGTGAACAAGTCAGCGTCTCAGACAATCTGAATGTCAGTGACAAGTCAGTGTCACAGACGATCTGAATGTCAGGGAACAAGTCAGCGGCTCAGACGATCTAAATGAAATGTCAGTGAACAAGTCAGTGTCTCAGACAATCTAAAGGTCAATATACAAGTCAGTGTCTCAAACGACCAGAATGTAAGTGTATGAGACAGTGTCTCAGACGATCAGAATGTCAGTGAACAAGTCAGTGTCTCAGACGATATGAATGTCAGTGTTTGAGTCAGTGTTCTAGAAGACCTTAATGTCAGTGAACACATGTGGCATAGACGAAATGAATTTCAGTCAACAAATAGGTGTATCAGACGATGTTAATGTCAGTGTATGAGTCAGTGTCTAAGACGATCTGAATGAGAGTGTTTGAGTCAGTGTCTCAGACGATCTGAATGTCAGTGAACAAGTCAGTGTCTCAGACGACCACAATGTCAGTGTATGAGTCAGTGTCCTATACGATCTGAATGTCAGTGAACAAAAAGGTGTTTCAGACGATCTGAATGTCGGTGAATGAGTCAGTGTTCCAGAAGGTCTGAATGTCAGTGAACAAGTCAGTGTCTCAGACGAACTGAATTTCAGGATACAAATAGGTGTCTCAGACGATCTTTATGTTAGTGAAAGAGTCAGCGTCTCAGACCATTTGATTGTCATTGTCAGTGTTTCGTACGATCTCAATGTCAGTGTAAAAATTAGTGTCTCAGACGATCTAAATGTCAGTGAACAAATAGGTGTCTAAGACTATCTGAATGTAAGTGAAAGAGTCAGCGTCTCAGACGATCTGAATATCAGTAAACAAGTCAGCGTCTCAGACGATCAGAATGTCAGTGAATAAGTCAGTATTTCAGTTGATCAGTGTACGAGTCAATGTATCAGATGATCAGAGTACAAGTCAGTGTCTCAGTTATCAGAGTACAATTCAGTGTGTCAGATGATATGAATGTCAATGTAAACGTCAGTGTTTAAGACGATCTTAATTTAGTGAACAAGACAGCGTTTCAGACGATCTGAATTTCAGTGTACAAGTCAGTGTGTCAGACGATTTGAATGTTAGTGAACAAGTCAATGCATTAGACGATTTGAATGTTAGTGAACAAGTCAATGTTTTAGACGATTTGAATGTTGGTGAACAAGTCAGTGGCTCAGATGATATAAATGTCAGTGAACAAGTCAGTGTCTCAAAAGATCTGTGATTCGACGATCTGAATGTCAGTGAACAAAGTCGGTCTTAGATGATCTGAATGTCAGTGTACAAATCTGTCTACGACACTCTGAATGCCAGTGTACATGTGAGTATTCAGACAATCTGAATCTCTATGTACCAGTCAGTGTCTCAAAAGATCTGATTGTCAGTGTAAAAGCCAGTTTTCCGACGATCTGAATATCAAAAGGTGTAAAAGTCAGTATCTCTAACAATTTGATTGTCATTGTCAGTGTTTCGTACGATCTCAATGTCAGTGTAAAAGTCAGTGTCTCAAACGATCTAAATAAAATGAGCAAATCTGTCTCAGACGACCTGAATGTAAATGTACAAGTCAGTGTCTAAAGACAATCTGAATACCAGTGAACAAGTCAGTGTCGAAGACAGTCTGAATTCTAGTGAACAAGTCAGTGTCTCAGACGACCTGAATGTCAATACAAAAGTTAGTGTTGTATACGATATGAATGTAAGTGTATAAGTCAGTATCTTTGACAATCTGATGTCAGTGTAAAAGTCCGTGTCTCAGACGATCTGAATTTCAGTATACAATTAAGCGTCTCAGACGATCTGAATGCAAGTAAACAAATCAATGTCTTAAACAATCTGAATGTCAGTGAACCAATCATTATTTCAGCCAATCTGAATATCTGTGTGAAAATCAGTGATTTAGACGATTTGAATGTTAGTGAACAATTCATAGTCTCATACGATCTAAATGTCTGTATACAAGTCAGTGTCTCAGACAATCTGAATATCATCGTACAAGTCAGTGTATCAGACAATCTCAATGTCAATGTACATGCGAGTGATTCAGGCGATCTCAATGTCAGTGTACATGTGAGTGTATCAGACTATACGAATGTTAGTGTATAAGTCAGTGATTTAGACGAAATGAATGTCAGGGAACAAGTCTGTGTCTTAGACGATCAGAATATCAATGTACAAGTCCGTGTTTCATACGATATGCATATCAGTGAACAAGTCAGTGTTTTAGACAATCAGAATATCAGTGAACAATAGTGTCTTAAACGATCTGAATGTGACAATGAATAAATCAGTGTCTCAATCGATTTGAACGTCAGTGTACAAATCAGTGCTGTTTACGATATGAATGTCAGTGTATAAGTAAGTGTCTCAGACGATCTGACTGTCAGTGTACAATTCAGTGGCTCAGACGATCTTAAAAACAATGTATAGGTCAGTGTTTCAGACGATTTGAATGTCAGTGAACAAGTCGTAGTCTCATATGATCTGAATGTTCGTACACAAGTCAGTGTCTCAGACGATCTGAATGTCAACGTACAAGTCAGTATATATGTGAGTGTATCAGGCTATACGAATATTAGTGTATTAGTCAGTGATTAGACAAAATGAATGTCAGTGAACAAATCAGTGTCTCAGACGATCTCAATGTCATTGTACAAAGTCAGTGTCTTAGACGATCGGAATCTCAGTGTACAAAGTCCGTGTCTCAAACAATATGTATATCAGTGAACAAGTCATTGTTGTAGACGATCAGAATATCAGTGAACAATACAGTGTCTCAGACGATTTGAATGTGGCAGTGTACAATTCAGTGGCTCAGACGATCTAAACATCAGTGTAAAGTAAGTGTCTCAGGCGATATGAACATAGGTGAACAAATCAGTGTTGTAGACGATATGAATGTCAATGTACAAGTCAGTGTATCAGACAATCTGAATGTCAGTGTACACGTCAGTGTAATGTCTGCGAACTAATCAGTGTCTTAACTAATCTGATTGTCAGTGACTTCGTCTGTGTCTCAAACTATCTGAAAGTCAGTGAACAGGTCAATATGTATCATTAAACAAGTCAATATTACAGACATGTCACTGTAAAGTAAATGACAAATCTCAATGTCAGAGTACAAGTCAGTCGCTAAGATTATCTTAAATGTAGTAAATCAGTGCGGGCATAAAATTATCTGAAAATCTGTGAACCAGTTGTGTGACGTCTAATATTATTTGAAAGTCAAAGCTAGTGTCATAACTATGTTAATTCAGTTATACATGTATATTGTATTGATTTAGGAGACAAAAACAAGATCATATGTGATGTAGTGTTAAGCTTATCCATAACTCGTAATTCATAGTACATATGTATCAGAAAAAAAATAATAAGGTCCGCAAAAGATCTAAATAGGCTTCACAAATTATAACTCAAATGTGAACTCTGCTAAACTGCCAACTCAATATGGAGTCTGTTAAGAAAAGTATAAAACATATTGAGTAAATTCAAAGTGTATATTGGCAAGCAGAAAGTAGGTGTCTTGACAAATACAAATAAAAAGGTTGTCAAAAAATTACGTACCACTATCTAGCTACTAACCAAATTTGAAGCAATTGTGAACAAAATTACCTGTCAAAAGAGTAACATAAATATGTGATGGACACTAACAAATGGACGGAATTGACAGTGAAAGTGAATGCAATAAACTGCCACTCCTTGAGAGAGGATATAGTAATCAGCCAATGTAACTTAGGGGGAATAAAAAGAAAAGGTTGAGATCTAGGGATATTTCAGAGCTTAATTAAAGTGCAACAACTTCATTAATGCCTGAATGGGTTTTACTTAACAGACGTTTTTCAATATCAACAAAAAGTTTAGTAAGGTCATTCACCTCATATGGAAATTTTGTATAATAGATAAAAAAAAAATCAAAATAATCTTACTACTAAACATATTGCGTCCTTTATACTTCATAACAACAAACATCATACTACTGATGGTGAAACAGCTGGACCTTTTCTATATAGTATCATGTTATAAGATGTCTGAAGGCCAAACAAAACTAATTGATCTAGTGAAGATATTTTATTGTAGTGTTCCCATACAAATAATAATACAGATCATATTTTGTTAAAAACAAAGGTTGACTCGCATACTATAAACTAACATATGTAAAAATATCATTAACAAAAATAATATAGACCATTCATAAAGTATTTGGTCCAAAATATAACACATTATGTATGCAAATAAGAAACAATATGAAATGTATTCATATTCAATACATACTGTTAAAACTATCTCAAATTGTCAATTATAGGTTTTATAGTGGTAAGGAATAAAACTTATTTGAGTTACCATGAATTTCTCTGTTTTTAAGCCAGGAGAAAATGCTTTGACAGTAAGTTAATTAATGTTGTGTCTATACAGTAATGTATACCTCAACAAGGAAGTACATGTTTTTTTTAGCTGGCATATCCCAACTAATAATTCAAGTTTGTGTCCCCCAGATCCCAAAAGGTGCTCACACATTACAACTCATCACAATCAAGCCAACGACCAAATTTAGGCAATAAAGCCTCTACTTTAGAGCAGGGTATATTAAACCAAATGATTGATTTCAGCAGCAGCATGGTCTGGATAACTTAATGTTTATACAAGCAACATTAATTTACTTTCATAAGTTTATCAGCTGATCAAATATAGATTGTATCCTTGATCAATTATCTAATGTTACTATTGTCTTTAATTGTGTTTCATGTCATCAAACTTGTTAAAAATACCATGTCAAGCAATTATCAACAACAGTAACTTATTCAATCTAACATCAGAATGAATGGCAAAACATATAACATTACATTCTGATCTCTGATTCAGTATACAAGAAGTGTTTAGAGGGTTTAGTTCTGTGTGCAATTTTCATGTATTGAGGTAAAATTTGAGTATTCATTGATCCATGTATTTGAATTCATAGATTTGTGTAAGTCTATAGAAAATTGATTCATTGAAATTTTTTAAATTCGTAGTCTAACTCTACCCACAATATCTAAGAAGTTTGGTGCCCTACCAATAATAATTAATACATAGTATTGTAAAATTAAAAGTTCTGTATCTATATGTAGCCATCAAATACAAATATTCACTAGCTGAGCAAATGTTTAGGGAAAAAAGACATCATGAATACAACACATTCTAATATCACATCCAAGGCTTAAAAAATGCATTGCCTAGAATAACATGTAATGATCAGTTTACAAAGACTATTTACACACTTGTTACAATCCAGATATTAGGATAACAGAGAAAGCTGAAAAATAAGGCTAAAAAAACTCAACCTGTGCTTACGACCATTATATAACAAGTAATAAACATGCAACGGGGGAGATATAAGCAAACTGTTTTTTCTTGGGAAATAAGAGAAAATGAAGCTAATCTCCTGATTATCACGAATATATATCGAAATTAAACTGAAAAGAATTCATGCACCAGATTGTGTCAAGTGCTAGATGTAAATTGTATCACAAACTCTACTGAATAAAAATTGTCAGATTATAAAGGCAATGACTCTCTGTTTAAATAAACAAACATAGTGAATCATCATATAACATTCAAAATTATCTAAAGAAGATTGCAATTGTGACCATTATAAAACTTTTGAAAGGGCAACTAAAATTGAGGGTGTGGTCATTTATTTCTCTTTAAAAACCACTGGATTAAATGAAACCAAATTACACTTTTATACAAGAAAGTGAACTAGTCTGTCAAGCTTTCCTTTTTGTTACATTGTATATTATGTATATTTATTTCTGAAAAAATATCCAATGTTATAAATGTACAGCATTTAATCAATTAAATTCTTTATCAATTACATTAACTTATTAAATGTGATTCATCTTACCTCCAATTTCTTAAAATTATAATTTTTTTTTTTACATTTTTAAAAGCTCTTTATTTAACCTAATTTTCTAAAACTAGGTTTGAAGGAATTACCATTTTGTGGGTGGAAATTTTATGATGTAAATATGAGATTTGTACATGCTAATTGCACATTTAACTGAACAAAATAGGTTAGTTAGCTACAACTTTAGAAGCTTATTAGGATTAAAGTTGGTATTAAATTCACTGTGACTTCATGTTTAATGTATTGTTAGTAAATTATTAAAACATAATTACAATTAATTCTTAAGATACTTTATTTTTAAACTACATGTACATTTTATCCATATAGACATGAATACCTGTAAACCCAAATCCTATCCTAACAAATGTTAAGTTCTATATGGATAACTAATGACCTAACTCAAATGGGTTTTATTTTTGTTATTTTTGTCTTTAAACTGAAAAAGATTTAGGGCTTGCAAGTCAGTATGGACACTTGCCCATATTTAAAAACCATGTCATAACCTCTAAATATGTCATAACCTCTAAGTATGTGGGTTTTTTGTGTACGTGTGTTTTTGCTTTGCTTTTTCATTAACATCAGTTTATCTGGACATCTTTAATCATGAGAGGAAAAACATGATATGTCATCTATCAAATGTCAATGCAATCGATTCACATGCTCTCGTGTTCATCAAGTATTCTCAAAGCAAAGATACAAAGTAAAGATATGGACAAAAACATTGAATGAAAGGGCATTGCCTGCTATATTGGTCAGGGAACATTGACATTATTATATACTGTAACAATAAAGATATTGCCAATTAAAAAAAAATTTACATGGTTGTTATGCTTTCAAATTTTCACAAATGTCTGATCATTGAAAACCTTTTTTTACTTAAATTAACTGGCTAAGTATGTTGAAACTATGATCATAATCAACTTTAAAAACAAGCTGTCCTGGAAAATTTGACATTTCATTTTGTTATTATTTTCTTCAAACTCCCAGAAATTAAAAAGATGGAGAAAACATTTACTAAAGTACAACTTCAATCTAATACCAAACTGTGTGTCAGAAAAGCAACAACACTTATAGGTATTTATAATCAAAGCAAAATCAATTTAATATTCACCTTAAATTTAAACAATTAAAATAATTGCCTTAAAAGTCACCAAGTACCCTGTAGTGTAAACAAATTATGTGTAGAAAAAATTAGCAAGACATGTATACCTAAAAAAAAACACATGATAAAAAGGACGGATTTTAAACCAGTACAACAAATTATTTATCACAGTCTTTGTCTATGCATTGTTATAAAGCACTTATTAATATAGGTAGCCAATATTTAAAAAGAATTATAATTATTTTTTTAATAAAGATATCCTAAATGTAGCTGATTTAAATTCTGAAACTGCTCAAACTATACAAGAACTATATTTATAACTACCATTTAACACTTTTTTGGTTTAAACATTTATCATTCATAATTAAATTGACTAACAGTAATCTGCAAAAACTTGATTTTAGGTGACAAATAAAAATTAAGAGTTATCTCCCATTAAAATAGAAAAGGATAAATCAAGGGAGATAACTGTACAGCTTAATTTGTTTCATACAATTACTTCTTTGTTGATGTAAATTGCTATAAAATTTGAAATCCATGATACCTTTTTATAATACTATTGTTTAATGCTTAAAAAAACAGATTTTCACATCACACAATTATTTGAACACAGTTATTTTTATGCTGTCGAGCTTTGGTTGGCATAGTTTTCTGGAGAAAACATTCTCCTTGGTTGGTAAACATTTCTAGGTACAGGATGAGAGTAAGTTCTTTGGTCAGCGCCGTGAGGATTTACTGGACCAACCTGTCAAAATACAGTTACATTTAATATTATAATATACACATGCATTTGCTTAAAATATCAAAGGTAAGAAAAGGACAAATGTTTTAATTTTATGCATAAGATATTTTAAAATCATGAAAGGTGAGTTGTCTTAAACTATAAACAATTATTGATTTTAATTCATAGCTTTATACAAAAGGGTAACTTGAATATGACTGATGCCTGTTTCATTTTACTTTTAAAAAAATCATATATTTTCCTTGATTAGAAAACACTTAAAAACAGATCTTCATCAGGATTTGTATTTGAAATTCAAAAGACATTTCAGTGTGGTTTTAATAATAAATATTCATAAAGCAAAATTGTTCGTACATTTTTCATGCATATCATGCATTAACATGCAAAGCATTCTGGTTTTACTGTACCTGAATTTACTACTATACATATGGCTAGAAGCTTTTTAATTATACCTATATTGTGCATTGAACCCAAAATATATACTATTTTTATTATATAAAATTGACCAATAGAAGCTGGTGATAATGTCTTAAATTTGTTAAATACATATCTCAGCAACAAAAAATCTACAATAAATCTTCTTTGAATATGGCACAAAGACTTCTAATTTTATTTGATGGATTTCCATGACATAGATATCAAATAGAAAGCAATATATAAAGCAACTATATATATAAATATATCATTATAAATATTCAGCAACAGTCTTTCACATGCTATGATAGTAGCAAAGATTCATAATTTTACTCTGAAATGAGGAATTATTTATTCTGCGCAGTGTTCAACTGAACAAAAGGCTTCAGTGTTTCTGACATATAAGTGAGATTGAGGTGGCAATAAACATAAGATTTTCTGAAAAAAATGTGCAACTAGAATTTAAATTAAGATTTAGACAATAATCAAGTGCATGCTCTGATTTTTTGTCCTATGTTCAAGAGGGCGGATTTTTTTTACCCCCTTTCTGTAGTCTATGGTCTGTTCAAACTGCTGGTTTCATTATGGGTTACATGCTTTCACAAGAGTATCATAACGGCTAACTCTGTTTTCAAAGTGTTTTTTTTTTAAAAGTCCATTTTTCAGGCACAATCTTATAAACACATACCTAATTAATTATATTTTAAGTTTTCAAGGGAGGTAACAACATTTTATTGGGATGTGACAAAACCAAACTTCATACGTGACTCTCAATATTTGTAAGTTATTTGTTAAACATATGTGATTGGTGAATTAATTCACTCCATGCTGACATATAGGTCACCTGACTAAATTGGAGGGAAAAGTTTGGATTTTTCTCGTTTTGGTTTAGTGATTCCAATGTATTCAGAGATAAGGGAATGCTCTCTGGTTGGTTTAGAAGTTCGACTCCAGTTTGCTATAGATTCAGCTCGGCTATGTTTATATAAAGATGTCCACTCTGAGCCGAGGATGGATTTTTCCCGTTTCATTAAACTCCCTGGAGGAGGTGGATGGTTTGCAGGAGTCTTTTTACCCTTTCGAGTACCTTGTCGTGTGGCTCTTGACATGATCTTGATAATGAAATGATATGAACATAATGTTATTTTCTCCAAAGAGTTAACTTCTTCCTAATGTTTAAACATAAGTTTAAGACGTATGAAAGAATGTTATCTTTTAGTTTATCAAGTAAAATAAGCATAATTAACAAAATGTTAAATAATTTCTTTTATAACTTTGCTATTGCATAAAAACACTACAAAAATCTGATAAAGAAAACAATCGTTTTATTTGACCTTATATATTATAGAAAAAAAATATTTTCAAAAAGTATAAAATGTAAAAAAATCTCTAAAAACTGTCTTGATAAAAGAACATATGTTCATTTGGAGGGTTAATAAATGGGAAGTGTGATAGTGAAAAGTTATTTTTATGGTTATAGTATATTGACATCTTAATTCATGATGGAAAATTAACAAAAGGCTGAAAAATGAAGGGGGCCAAGGGACAACATCAGTCTAATATAACATTAACTACACTCCCCCTAATTCATGTCATAAAGATAAAGGTAAATACTAACAGTTATAAAGTATAGCAGTACATATCATGCTAATCTTAGAAATAGAACAAGCAAAATAAAAAACAATAGCAGTAAAATATAATCCTATCTGGCTGATGGAGAATACATTGAACTGTGCATATACATCTAATGGAGTAAGACCTGTACTAATGACCTGAACTAAAGGCAGGTTGTATTGCGAGACAAACCAAGGTTCTGTCTTGTGTGTGGTCTGGTCCTTGTTATCTGAAGAAAGCCAAACGATTTCAATACAGAAATAATCTATACCGGTAATCATTGTTATCTATATACACTGTATACCACCATTGCTTTCATTCCAATATGAGTTATCTACCTTTGAAGTAATTATTTATTTTTAAACAATACATGTGTTTTGCTACATATATCTTATTTGAATCCTCATTTTAAATCTTCTAAACAACCTAATCTAATGTCAAATATTTTCTTTATAACCCATACTATTACTTCTATCATATTGTATAAGCTGTGCAACATGCAAGCTGCCTTAACAAACTATATTTTAGTAAGGACGAATTGTGATCCTTTATATTTGTCATGCTCCTATTTATGGTAAGTGATGTCTTATTTAAAGCGGTGAGTTTGCTTTTTTTTCAATACCATCATTATTCAAGGTCATTGCTGAAGCATGAGTCAACCTCTGTTATTGGGGTAAGACATGGTTCTGTGGTGCCCTCTGGTGGCAGAGAGTATTCCTCAGTATCATCATTATATGTGTAATCAGTATCAGGATTTGCCGTAGGCATATAGTAATATATTGGTGGAAGTAATCCAAATCTTTGTTTCTCTTCTTCACACTGTTGTTTCATCTTACATGGGAAATAAATTACATACTGACTTTAAACAAAGAATTTTATTGGTAAAGATGCCTTGAGCAGTTTATTCTTATACTGCCTTAAACTCTAATTGATTTGGTTTGCTTATTAGAAATGCAGCAAGTGTTGAATGTCCTGTCAATCACTAACCAAATTAATACATACATTAATATAATGTGTAAAGTAGGGAAAAAAAAGTATTAAAAAATAATTCAATTTTTTTTCTTATGTACTTGGTAATCCGTTGAGACATTTTAAAAAAGGAGTAGGTTCAGTAAGACCACTTTTAGGCCCCAAAATTTAGCGGTTTTACAATATTGTGATAATGTAATCATGAAGCTATTTGTTTGATAGTAGAATGATTCTGCTACATAAATATTGGCTGTTTTTGCCAATACAATGCACATATATCGGGTACTAGCATCATAAAGTCATGCTAAATTACTGAAATCTTCCCAAAACTAGCATTTTAGTTAAATTTTAGACGGTTTCTGTCTAAAATGAAAGTTGCCCCATTCGTGTTCAGTCATAATATTGAAATGCAAGTTGTATTTGACGATAATTCATAATATATACAAAGGTTGAGGATGAACACGGATGCGGCCACTTTCATATTAGACAAAAAACATCTGAGAAGTGACGAGTTTTGGCAAATTTGATAGATTTTTCATATTTAAAAAGCTTGAATCGGAGCGTTTTTAATGCCATAATCAGTTAAAATCTTTTACAAAAACTAATGAAATCAATTGCAATAGACACTTTAGTGTTTAAAAAGTGTCTAAAATATTAGTCAGATGAACTTGAAATTTGAGGCCAAAATCGGCCCTTACAGGACATACTCCTTTATGACATACTCCTTTATGACATAACTTAGTGTTTCTAAAATGACTATATTGCAACCTTTATCTTGACCTGGCTGGCACAGAAGCAGAGCTTTCTTTTAAAGGCTCAGAAACATTGAACTTGCTTTCAAAGGGTTAGAATGACTGAGCTTGCTCATTAAGGTTTCATCAAATATTTTTCTTTTATCTTTTCTGGAATATTTGAAATGATTGATAGTTCTTAAAAGTGTATGAGCCAGATATGTTCTTGATGCATGAAGTATATTTACCGTTAATAGATCAAGATTTTATATATAAACCATTGGGTAAATAATAAAAACATTATAATTGTTTGTAGATCTAATCAAGGATCTCTAAGAAAACAAAAACATTTTTACTGTCTATAATGAAAATGATTTGTTCAGAAATCAACTGTATCTTGTATGACCTAAACAGTAGTGAGTATGACAAATTTTTGTTTAGCCTGTTGTTATTGAGCAGAAGGTTATTTTATTCAAATCACCACAGGGACCTTTAGAACAATTACAAAATGGACAGAATTTGATTGGGTAAACCATATATGGATACATTGTGTACACATAAAACTCATGAGTTTAGCTCAATGAGAAGAAATGTAAAGACATTTGTCTTTCATGATGTTTCAACTCATATATAATTAGGAAAATGTATCATAAGTTAGACTCAATGAATGTCAGAAGGAAAGTTATATGAACAGGAAAATGGAGATAATTGTAAAATCCCATTGAAATGAAATGATGCCATTCACAAAACTATAAAACTAAGCTTTCATAAAAACGCTTTTTATTAAACAGTAATCATCTCAATCAACCATTCTCAAAACAACCAAAATCAGCAAAGGAAAAGTGGGTTTAGTGAAAATCTTGTGATCACCTGTGAGTTAATAAACACACAGATGGTTGTCATGGTAACCTACCTGGCTCCATCTATATTCTTCATCAAATTGAGCTAACTGTTTCTTCAATAGAATCCAGTCTGAGGCTTGTCTTGTTAAACTTCTAGATAGGTTGTTGTGCTAAAATAGACATTGTTAAATATTTAAAATCAAAAATGGTATAATCCATGGACAACATTAAACATGAAAATCATGTGTACTAAGTTTCAAATTGATGAACTTAAACTTCATCAAAAACTACCTTGACTGAAAAACTTTAACGTGAATTATGTAAACTAAACTAGAAAATTTTCTTACACAAATTTCCAGATAACATTACTTGAAAGCTCCCAATGTTATGTTAAGTCTATTTGTCACCCCATCCTGAGCTTAACATGTCTCCTATTGACATACCTAGGACTTTCTCTCCCTAGGCTTTCCCCCCTCCCTAAGTTCTCTTAGACCATACTATCATACCGATGTTTTTTCTCTGTCTAATCTCTTTGTTAGATCTCTTCTGTTAGCTTCACTTGTATCTAGTCGATGCTGTAAACAGAGATAACAAGCATTACAATATTATCATTGTAAAGAAAGATGCTGTAAACAGAGATAACAAGTATTACAATATTATCATTGTAAGGAACGATGCTGTAAACAGAGATAACAAGCATTACAATATTATTATTGTATCTAGGCGATGCTGTAAACAGAGATAACAAGCATTACAATATTATCATTGTATGGAACAATGCTGTAAACAGAGATGTCAAGCATTACAATATTATTATTGTATCTAGGCGATGCTGTAAACAGAGATAACAAGCATTACAATATTTTTATTGTATCTAGGCGATGCTGTAAACAGAGATAACAAGCATTACAATATTATCATTGTATGGAACGATGCTGTAAACAGAGATAACAAGCATTATAATATTATTATTGTATGGAACTACTGAATAGAAATCTACCATTAAGTGACCATGTTTGAATTTTCAGCAATAACATTGAACAATAATATATATTTACCACACTAGCACATTTTAAGGATAGCACATTAATATAAGGGTATCATAGCCTTATAATGTTCAAACATAAATATTGGTATGACAGTTATTATGTTCAAACATGAATATTGGTATGATATCTATTATGTTAAAATATAAATATTGGTATGATATCTATTATGTTAAAATATAAATATTGATATGATATCTATTATGTTAAATTATAAATATTGATATGATATCTATTATGTTAAAATATAAATATTGGTATGACAGCTATTATGTAAAAATATAAATATTGGTATGACAGCTATTATGTTAAAATATAAATATTGGTATGACAGCTATCAGGTTAAATTATATTGGTATGACAGGTTTCCTGTCAAATTATATAAGTATGATAGCAATTCTGTTTAAATATACCATTAAACAATCACCAATCTACCAAATATATAAAAACTGAATGAATAAAGGACAGATTAAGACTTACTACAACACTTTCTTTATCAGACTTGAATAAAGGACAGATTAAGACTTACTACAACACTTTCTTTATCAGACTTGAATAAAGGACAGATTAAGACTTACTACAACACTCTCTATATCAGACATGAATAAAGGACAGATTAAGACTTACTACAACACTCTCTATATCAGACATGAATAAAGGACAGATTAAGACTTACTACAACACTCTCTTTATCAGACATGGCATGTTTACATTTCTTTATCAGTCCTGCATTGTCATGTTTGAGCCTAGCTATTTCTCTGTGTAATTTCTCATTCTCTTCTACAAGCACCTGTCAAACAAAATGAAAATAATTTAAATTCAAATTATAAAAACTGTAAATTGATTGAGTAAGATGTGGTATAAAACATAATTCAATCATTGTAAAAAAACTAATTTGGGGCAATTTTTCTTAACACACATTGAAATTATAATAACAAAGTATGGAATTTTCTGGAAATGTAAATGAGAACCACCAATCATCTGATTAAAGCAGCTTCATTTAGCTTCATTTACAATAACATCATATTGAACAATAATTCCACATTAGCAGTCAGAAAACAAAATGTCAAAGCTGAAAAATAGATACTCAAGAAACCAGCAGGAACCCTTCCCTTTAACCCTGGGTGGGGAACCCACTTTTAATAGATTGACTGCTACTTATAAACAAATATTGAGTTGAGTCAAATTCAGTGTTAAGGAATTACTTATCTATATATTAAGAGTAAATAGCAGAGGAAAAAAATGAAATACTGCTAAATCAAATTAAAATCAGATACCTATGCTTTAGGCTTTAAACAATTAATTTCCATATTAGTAAAAGTTATGAAGCACTTAACAAATTAAAATCATGTTTCTCATTGAGAATCCAGTCTTGAAGCTATAAAAGTACTAATTATCTATACCAATCCCAGAAAATTTCCGTATTTCATAAGATATCATTTTACTTTGAAAGACACCTGATATTTGTAACAAGGTTGATCAAATAAAAATTTGAGTAATAGCAGGATTAAATGTCAGCCTTCCATTGTCTCCTGTCTCATAGATGTTTACAGACATTTTAAAATATATTTCATCCTGACATGCATTAAATGTAAGATGTTTTGTGAAGAATTTTTGAAAAAATGTTGTAAATGAATTCCATTTGCAGAACAAGTACATACTTTTGTTATAGTTTGATGTAGTGAATAAAGTTCAAGAAATAAATCCTTTTAGCATAAAAATTGGTTTATGCGCTAAAAATGAATAAAATTCTTGAGTTTCAAGGTATTTTTTGAAGACATTTCTTGTTAACAGGTTAATGGTTAGGAATGTGAAGGTGTTTTATAGTATTCCTCATTATATCTTGATAAATTGATCACAAGGGAAATTACCTTGACGTAATCATTGAAATTTTCATACGTGTTTTTATATTTTAATCTCTCATTCATTTGGTTCTATCATTTTTCTTGTATATAAACAAGAAGATGTGGTATAATTGTAAATTAGACAACTCTCCCCAAGAGACCAAATGACACAGCAATTAACAACTATAGGCAGGGGCGGATTTAGGTGGGGGCGTGGCGGGCGTGCGCCCCCCCCCCCCCCTAAAATTTGCAAAGCATGGGTTGACTTCATCATATTTGAGTATTAGAAGAGTTCATTCAATCTTTTTTAACATTCAAAGTATATAAAACAGTCAGTTTAATAGAATCAACGTGATTACTAATCAACTGACCTACGCTTTATTAAAGTTCTATAAATAATTTCAAAGGAAGGTGTCAAACGTGGAGCTGCGTTTGATGACACATACAATAGGTTTTTAGCGCTGCAGTTAAAATAAAAAACAAATGTTACATTGTATTTACGGTTTTTATAATCAATTTGTTTGATAATCGAAGTTCCAAAACATCCCTTACTCACTTTCACAATTTCATCATGACACGGTCAAGAAAACAGTCGGCAGGTGAGAGTTTTTTTTATATATCCGTAATGAAAGAAAGACATATTGATTCAAGCGAAAGGTTACTTTACAAATTTGTATCTCTGTGTATGTATTTATTTCTCAACCTAAATATTTAGCCGAATTCTGTACCATGATATTACTGTATGCTTGGGATCCCAAGTGAAGAAAATATATATAACTGCGTAAATGCAACTCATTCTGATTTTAGTTGTTTGGGGTGGACACAGTAAAGTCTGGAACGACCTCCGAAAATCAAAATAGTAAAAAACAGATAGTATGAAAGGACAATTAAAAATCGCTGGTAAAAGTAGAACATTTCATTTGAAAAATATATTGGGCAGGTGAGCAATTGTCATCTGTCTCGTCTCACTTTGCGTCTGTTTGTTCACCCGTCTATCTGTAGATTGTTGTCAGGTGTGGATTTAGGCGGTTTCAGCTTGAAACTTTAATTCCTCGCTAATTTTAACACACAATAGTTCGAGATATCTACATTCACCCCTTTAGAAGAATATTTCAATAATTTTAACTAAAAAAACCTCCAAAATTTTTAAAATTTGCGCCCCCCCTAAATGGAAATACTGGATCCGCCCCTGATAGGTCACTGTACGGCCTTCAGCAATGAGATAAGCCCATACCTCATAGTCAGCTTTTATATTTTAAAGGCCCCAAAAATGACAAATGTAAAACAATTCAAACGAGAAATATAGCATATCAAACATCAGCATTGTTTAAATACCAGTTCATTAAATATTTTATTTCTGGTACCGACATTGTAAAACTCTTTATTTATACCCTAAACCCACATATTCTAAGGAAATTAATTTTTATTGTTAATACATACCTCATTTTTTCTAATAACATCATTAACTCTGACATTTTGTCCCAGGAAGCTTGATGAATTGTTGTTCTGTCTTGGTGTGCCTGATTCAGGTTCTGGTGTGCTGTATGTACCCTCTGGTAGCCCATTCCTACGTCTTTCCATGTCGTACATCTGGTGGTATTTCCTGGCAAGTTGTTGAGCTTTATTCAATTCTAGTTGCATTTCCTTTAACTTTGCATCAGCTTTTATAAAAATAAAAAGATAGTTTAACAGCTGGTCTTCTGGTCTCAACTACATAGTAGATAAGTTAATTTACAATAAAAATTCAATATTTCGTAAAAATGTTGCTGATGAAAGTAAAGACTGAAGGAAAGACTTGTGGAGGAACAAGGTGATTGCAAAATACCCCCTTTTCCACCCTACACCAAAAGCACATTTCATACATTTGCAAATTTAAATTGCGTTGAAGGTACCAGTCTTGTATTACAACTCCAGTTTCCAGTGCATGTCAAAACATGGAGGGAAACAAAATAGTGCATTTTTTTCTGAATTTTTTTCTGAACTCAATTTTTTCTGTTTGATTATAGGTTTATGCTGAATTGAAACATATATTTAGACTTTAAAAAATCTTTCATCTTTTGGGGATATCAATCCAGGAAAGTGGAAGGATATCATAATTACTGGAAGTGGTGTACGTGGCCTAGTAAAAATAGCAAACAGAAAGTAGAAAAAAAATGTTTTGACTTCAGGATTGCGTAACTTTTTATTCTTCTTGGCAAGACCCCCTTTTTTTTCTCTCGATTAAATCACAATTTCACATTAGTACATACATGATATGAACATGAATTTTTTTTTCTATGTAGCATTTTTTATTTTTTTATTTTCAAAGATCAGCTGTTTTGCATGTAAGCCTATGGAGCAGTCAATTACAAGACTGCAACCTGAAGGAGAAGAGTTGGAGGTAGGCATGATATCAACTAAGTGTTAAGATTGATTGACATTTGAAGTGGAGTATTTACTTAAGACCTGCTATGGGTTCTGACAACACAGGTAAAAATCCTGTGGGATTAAATAAAAAATTTGAACACAGCAAATATGTAAAACACCGAAGACAAGAAAATACTCCATATTGCTTTTTGTGAAGAACTGATAATAAGAATGATCAAAATCTTTATTTACCATCTTTAGCTTTCTTTTCAAACATTTTCATGAGCCTGAGTGTGTTTGTTTTGGACGTTGTGTTGTCATCTGTTAGACGTTTGTTTTGCTGGTTTAACAGTTTGGCTTCTGTCATTTTCTCGTGGAGTGTTAGCTCTGTTTTCAGTCGATGATTTTGCATTTCTACATTCCTAAGTAACTGTGATTTTAGTTCATATGTTAATACTTGTTCTTCTGGTGATGCCATAGGCCGCCTACTTTGTCTGAAAATAAGTTTTATCATGATAACATGATTGAATAAAAGTCAGTTTGTTGAAATACATGTATGTTGCTTTATACTGTGATTTCCCATTTAAATAAAAACCGATTCCTCACATGTGAAATAAATCTGTTAACTTCACTCCTCTGACATTATACAACCAAAGGTGTTGTTTAGACATTGTCAATCATATTGCATCAAAATAAATTGAGAATGCAAAGATAAAGATAAAATTCCTTTGTATTTTCAGCTAATTCCATTAAAACCCACAGTCAACTAAATAAAGACTTAATATCATGCTTTATGAACATTTATGAATTAATTAATGTGTTGTGTGACAATATATAATTTCTATATTTGATCAAAATCCGAAATACTGTTTAATTACTATTTAATTACATATTCTTTGCTGTATATCAAGAATGTTGCATCCATATTCTAACATTAAGATAAAATTTATTTTCAAAATAATGCTGTAAAGTAATTTCAGGCCTTCTTATCATTTTTAGGTCCTGTTTTGGTCATAAAGCTTTCAACTCTTTCTGTTTATTTACAATCATGGATAACGAATATTCAGCTTTGAAAAGTCATAATGAAAGTGAATCCAGAAAAGTGCTTCGCTTACATGAAATTTATAAAGTGCTGTTCTCCTTATACAGTTGTATACTTACTGAGATTTGTCGTCCTCACTAGTTTTTTTTGGTGCAGGTTTTCCTAGTTTTTTCCTTAATTCTTCTTTTAAGTCATCTATTTCTTTTTCAGTCTACGAATTAAAAAAGAAATATCTGATAATCTTATAATAGATGGGATTTACTCTAGAACTAAAAAGCGATTTGCACCACTATGAAAACAATTTTTTGCTGATTAATATTTAATGAATGATAATAAATCAGAATATGAAACTTCTAGATACCTAAACTGCTTCAAGTGTTCCAAATTGCTTATTCAATACCTAACAAGAGGCTGTCACAACGACAGCAAACCGGATTTATTAGCATTTATTTGTGTCCTGGCAATATCACAAGAACCATTACTGATGATTGGTGAAAGTTAAAATTGTCAATATCAAATTTGACCTCTATTTTGTCGTCAGTATCAACATATTAAAATTTGAAAGCTTAGATTGAATGGTTTGTGAGTAAATGCAACAACGTGAATGGAAACACCATTTTACGATCTTTCAAGAACCATAACTCCTGAACGGTAAAAGTCAAAATCGTCATTATTGAACTTGACCTGTATTTTGTCATCAGTAACAACATATTAAAATTTGAAAAGCTTTGGTTGAATGGTTCATGAGAAAATGCACGGACACGACTGGTAACACCATTTTTCAATCTTTCAAGAACCATAACTCCTGAACGGTAAAAGTCAAAATCGTCATTATTGAACTTGACCTCCATTTTTTCACCATTAACAACATATTAAAATTTGGGAAGCTTTGGTAGAACAGTTCATGCCTAAATGCACGGAAACGACTGGAAACACCATTTTTCAATCTTTCAAGAACCATAACTCTTGAACGGTAAAAGTCAAAATCGTCATCATTGAACTTGACCTCCATTTTGTCACCAGTAACAACATATTAAAATTTGGGAAGCTTTGGTAGAACTGTTCATGCGTAAATGCACGAACACGACTGGAAACGCCATTTTTCAATCTTTCAAGAACCATAACTCCTGAACTGTAAAAGTCAAAATGGCCATTATTGAACGTGACCTTCATTTAGTTGTCAGTAACAACATATTAAAATTTTAAAAGCTTTGGTTGAACGGTTCTTGAGTTAATGCACGGACAACATTTTATTGCCGCCCGCCCGCCTGGCTTCCCGCCCTGCCGCCCGCCCGCCGAGCATCACCAATTTAATAACCGACATTTTTGTCACAAAAATCCGGTTAAAAATACAACAATCTTGATTCACAGAAAAAAAATGTTCACTGCATTCCTTGCAAATATTGTACAAAACAATCATGTGATTTTTTTTATCATGCTCATCCTTATGGTATGATGTTTCACTGACTCTATAAAATCTGCTAGAAGGAGTCGTTCTTACAAAGTCCAAGATTCAAAGAGGGTGGTCTGGATTATTTTTGTGCAACATGTTTTGCCTTTTTAATTTCACATGCAGTTATGAAAAAGGTTTGTTATTCACCATTTTTTGTAAAATTGGTAAAAAGATAAACATGCAAGAATTATTTTATTGTTCGTTCATTGTGAAATGGCAATTGTATTTCGCGTTCATCCTTGCAGATAAACCCCCCTTTACGCCTTTTTTCAAATGTGCATTTCTAACTTGCCAAACCAAAGTTTTTACCAATATTTTTATAAAACCTTCTAGAATGAGTTGTACTTACAAGTTCCAAGATTCAAATATCAAAAGTTTTTTTTAAGTGAAACTGACCTGTTGGTGCATCTTGAAGTAAAACTGACCTAACTGACCTGTTGGTGCATCTTTAAGTGAGACTGACCTGTTGGTGCATCTTTAGTGAAACTGGCCTGTTGGTGCATCTTTAGTGAAACTGGCCTGTTGGTGCATCTTTAAGTATAACTGACCTAACAGACCTGTTGGTGCATCTTGAAGTAAAACTGACCTAACTGACCTGTTGGTGCATCTTGAAGTAAAACTGACCTAACTGACCTGTTGGTGCATCTTTAAGTGAGACTGACCTGTTGGTGCATCTTTAAGTGAAACTGACCTGTTGGTGCATCTTTAGTGAAACTGACCTGTTGGTGCATCTTTAAGTGAGACTGACCTGTTGGTGCATCTTTAAGTATAACTGACCTGTTGGTGCATCTTTAAGTGAGACTGACCTGTTGGTGCATCTTTAAGTGAAACTGACCTGTTGGTGCATCTTTAGTGAAACTGACCTGTTGGTGCATCTTTAAGTGAGACTGACCTGTTGGTGCATCTTTAAGTATAACTGACCTGTTGGTGCATCTTCAAGTGAAACTAATCTGTTGGTGCATCTTTAAGTGAGACTGACCTGTTGGTGCATCTTTAAGTGAAACTGACCTGTTGGTGCATCTTTAAGTGAGACTGACCTGTTGGTGCATCTTTAAGTGAGACTGACCTGTTGGTGCATCTTTAAGTGAAACTGACCTGTTGGTGCATCTTTAAGTGAAACTGACCTGTTGGTGCATCTTTAAGTGAAACTGACCTGTTGGTGCATCTTTAAGTGAAACTGACCTGTTGGTGCATCTTTAAGTGAAACTGACCTGTTGGTGCATCTTTAAGTGAGACTGACCTGTTGGTGCATCTTTAAGTGAAACTGACCTGTTGGTGCATCTTTAAGTGAGACTGACCTGTTGGTGCATCTTTAAGTGAAACTGACCTGTTGGTGCATCTTTAAGTATAACTGACCTGTTGGTGCATCTTTAAGTGAAACTGACCTGTTGGTGCATCTTTAAGTATAACTGACCTGTAAGTGCATCTTCAAGTGAAACTGACCTGTTGGTGCATCTTTAAGTATAACTGACCTGTTGGTGCATCTTTAAGTGAAACTGACCTGTTGGTGCATCTTTAAGTGAAACTGACCTGTTGGTGCATCTTGAAGTAAAACTGACCTAACTGACCTGTTGGTGCATCTTTAAGTGAAACTGACCTGTTGGTGCATCTTTAGTGAAACTGGCCTGTTGGTGCATCTTTAAGTATAACTGACCTGTTGGTGCATCTTTAAGTATAACTGACCTGTTGGTGCATCTTTAAGTATAACTGACCTGTTGGTGCATCTTTAAGTATAACTGACCTGTTGGTGCATCTTTAAGTGATCATCTAGCTGATTGTAGATTGTATCCATAAGAACTTTGGCATCTTTTTCTTTTTTTGTTCCTTCTAATTTTTTCAAGTCTGATTTTATTTCTAAGTTTTTCTTCTCTGTTTCTTCAATAACAGCTTGCAATCTCTATAAATAAAATATGTGTAAGGCTTAATGTTATAATGAATATAGTTTTTACATATTCTGAATCAACTTTAGTGAATATCAGTTCATAGTAAGAAATAGTATTTCAAGACCTATAGAAATAAAGTCATGATGAGGGAACCATACAGTTTCCATTTTAAGTAAAAGTTCTTAAAAATAATTTAATTTTGGTAATCAAACTGATACTTAAATGAAAAAAATAATATTCAAACCAAGCCTGAAATGTTTAATTATTAAATGCCTCCATACAAAACAACAATTGCCTTTAAACATACAGAAATAGTTTTAGATTCTATGGGAAATAACTCTGTTACAAACATTTAAATGTGCCTGAATATATTAAAAATAACTTTAAATGAAAATTTGAAGGGAGTTCTTTGTAGAAAATTAATTCATAAAAAAACAAGAATGTGTCCCCAGTACACCAATGCCCCACTCGCAATATTATTTTCTATGTTCAGTGGACCGTGACATTAGGGTAAAAACTCTAATTTGGCATTAAAATTAGAAAGATCATATCATAGGGAACATGTGTACTAAGTTTGAAGTCGGTTGGGCAACTTCATCAAAAACTACCTTGACCAAAAACTTTAACCTGAAGCGGGACAGACGAATAGATGGACGAACTGACACACAGACCAGAAAACATAATGCCTCTCTACTATGGTAGGTGGGGCATAACAATCTATTTCATTATGTAGATACAAAGACAATAAATTATTCTATAGTAGATAAATCATAGACAGGGTGTCAATATTTTATAGTCAAAGTTGACTTAGAGGGCATCTCTCTATAGTTGATCTTTGCTTTTAAAATGCACTGTAAAAATACATCTCTGATAAACAAAAATTTATAGACTTTTGTATAAGGTACCTGTTTGTTACAGACAAGTTTTACAATTGCTTGGATGCACATTATACACAGGTCAGTCTTTATTTCATACAAAATATATTCAGAATAATTTTACAATTACATCTGAACTACATTGTATCAATAGCCATTTATATACCACTTCTCTTACTCGTTTGTAAACCAAGATAATCCTTGTTTATATTTAAATCTTATTCCTAGAGAAAGTTTGCATCAGTGCGTCTAGTCAAAAGAATAACATAATTACTATAGTACTCCTCAAGGGGCCTCCTTTTTATTAATCTCATGACTAGAGGTGAGACTGTTCAATCTACAAACATCTAAAATAAGCTGAAATCTTGTATGCTCTAAATGCCAAGAGTTTTATTTCTCGAAAAAATACAAGATTAAAAGCTAAAATAACTTTTTTTTATAAATTTCTACACAAACATTGTACAACAACTGACATTCTGGGAATAATTTACTGTATTTATAGAAAAAAAAACTTAATTGGAGGTAATCATATTTACCTTCAGACCAGAAATAAATCAAGATGCCCCAATAATTTGTTTTGCTCACCTTGTGTCCTTGTCTAATGTGAATAACAGTGATTATTCAACCCTAATAAAAAATACTGAAGAGGGTTTTCAATCCAAAGACAGGTCTATTTTCAAAAGATTAAGATATTTGTATGGTTTAACACAAAATTTTAATATGAAACAAGAGGCTGTCACAACGACAGCAAACCGGATTTATTAACATTTATTTGTGTCCTGGCAATATCATAAGAACCATTACTGATGATTGGTGAAAGTGAAAATCGTCAATATCAAATTTGACCTCTATTTTGTCATCAGTATCAACATATTAAAATTTGAAAAGCTTAGATTGAATGGTTCGTGAGTAAATGCAACAACGTGAATGGAAACACCATTTTATGATCTTTCAAGAACCATAACTCCTGAACGGTAAAAGTCAAAATCGTCATTATTGAACTTGACCTCTATTTTGTCATCAGTAACAACATATTAAAAATTGAAAAGCTTAAGTTAAATGGTTCGTGATAAATGCACGGACACGACTGGAAACACCATTTTTCAATCTTTCAAGAACCATAACTCCTGAACGCTAAAAGTCAAAATCATCATTATTGAACTTGACCTCCATTTTGTCACCAGTTACAACATATTAAAATTTGGGAAGCTTTGGTAGGACAGTTCATACGTAAATGCACTGACACCACTGGAAACGCCATTTTTCAATCTTTCTAGAACCATAACTCCTGAACGGTAAAAGTCAAAATCGCCATTATTGAACTTGACCTTCATTTAGTTGTCAGTAACATCATATTAAAATTTTAATGGTTCATGAGTTAATGCAAAGACAACATTTGATTGCTGCCCGCCCGCCTGACTGCCCGGCCGCCCACCCACCAAGCATCCCCAAATCAATAACCGACATTTTTGTCACAAAAATCCGGTTAAAAAATGAAAATTTAAAATAAAATATGCAAAATCAGCAATCATATAATTAAGGAAAGAATTGGTCCTTCAATTGGACACTCAAGGAAAGAAATGTAGAAATTCATATAGAACTCCAAGAAAATTATAATTACTGAATTGTATTCTGGACCAATATGGTTAAAATTGACCACATGCCATGAAAATGAGATCAAGATCACATCACCCTGACAGATTCAAATGCACTCCCCCTTAACATAACCCAAAGATAGTTTGACTATTACTAAGTAACTGAGAAACCGACATAGTCATGAAACTTAACATTGATACAAAATTAGGCCAAGTTCAGATGAACTCTGTCAGAGGAACATTGTAGACAAATTACTCTAGGTAAATGAAAGATCTAGGAATAAACCAAAACAACAACTTTAATCTTGGTATACAGTCAATTATCTAAAAAATGAGGTCAAGAAAAGATATAGGTCATAATGAAAATTCCTATTTATTGCATCTGGAATAAAATAAATTTTATCAAACTCATAATGCTTCTAAAATTTTAAGCTATTAATATAAGAATCAACTAGTAACCAACTCATTTTCACGAATGATTTATTTTTGCAACTTTAGTGAGTAGAAAATAAGCGAATATAAATCATTGTGAATATGTAAAACTTGGATCTTTCCTTAAGTAACTACATGTTAATCAAGTATAATTGAAAATGGCACAATTAATCATAGCAAAATTCACTAGAAAGGGCTAAATGCAAAATAAAGTATCCGCAAAAATAAGTTGGTATTCAGTATATATGTCTTATTAATGCACCCTGAGACTAATATATGCAACATTTGTGGCAGGTAAAAGAAAAGTGAAAAGTTGAAAGAACTTTAATGAAAGTTCATGCATACTTTGGGCCAGGTGACCTAAAATTAGATATTTCTGAATATGAAATTAAATTGAACAAAGAAACATCATAAATATTAAAGTTTAAGTTTCAAATATCACTAATTTATTCCCTGAGTAGATTTGTTTTTAGAGAGAATAGTTTTTGAAAATAGGATAGCATGCAATGTCATTGAGTCTATGTCTACTGGGATACAATGTTCTTTTAGATTATGGGCTAAAGGGATAAGGTATATTGATCATACAGAATTTTTTTAACTTATTTATTAAAGTGACGTAAACTGAATTGTTTTGGAAAACACTCTACTGAATTTAATTTTAATTTGTAAATAATATTTTAAATTTTTATCTTTTTTGAAAACTTGTTCAGTGGGCTTCATAATAAAAATCTAACACATAAAAACCACAATAGCTGAAAATTAAAACTCTTGATAACAATAAAATATTTGAAAAGACTTCCTATATACACACACACGATACAAATGTACTTTAAATGAATTCCCATTCCCCTTGTGTCATACAATTATGGAAGATGACACGGTTTAATGGAGAAAAAAAAATATAATGAATCTATGTACTAATCAGGTGCATCATCATAAACTGCAAAAACTAATATGGTGAAACTTTAATATTTAAGAGCCCAAAGATTTTTTTAGGGAAAACATTTTTAGTCCTAGTAAAGAATAAATGCAAGTGCCCAATTATATTTTCATTTGATTTTCCTTAAAACTTCAGGCTTTGAACTGAGATGAATCACTAATATACAGAAAGTAATACCCTCCCCCAAGAGAGAAGTTTCAAAAGCTCATAATACTGATTTCAACAGCTCACAACTGCTTTAACAACTTTACATCAATTTCAAATTGATCGTGCAAGTTGCAAGATTTTTTTTGACAATCCAAATCTAAGATGCTTCAGAAAAGAGATGTTAAAAAAAACCTAATAAATCCTGGAATATAAAAAATGACAAAAAAACGTTATGTTCTGCTATGTGAAGGTGCATGAGGTTTATTATAGAAACTGTCAGCACTTAGCTATGAGGTTGATATGATATGATAATACTGCTATCAAATTAATTATGTATATTCTGCACTGCAACTTGTACAACTAAAACATATGTACTACTAACTAGTGACTAAATAATTCCTATGATAACCAAGCACAAAATAAATAATCATAATAGCATAAAAACAACTATATGTGTCACACCATACCAACGTATCAGCGACATCAATCTCTTCATCACTATCACTCTGATCGCTCTTAACAAATATAAAACATATTGTTTATAGTAGGTATATCAAGTTTTTCATATATATATATATATATATCCAAAATATGTGTGCTACATAGCTAAAATATGTGTACTATATAGCTTAAATTTATTTACAACAATAAGCTGAAATAAAAACAATATAAATTGTCTTACTGTTAATTTAAATTCTGAACTGAAAATAGATATATTCAATACAAAAAAATAAAAAAACAAAGATGGTCTAGGTTAACAGCTATGTTCATTGCTAGATATATATATATTCTGATTTAAAAATGAAGGCAAGCTGTACTTTTACCTTTTGTAAAACACTTTTTGTATACTTATATCTGATTAAGATTGTAGTTTAAAAAAAGAAGTTTAAACTGTCAACTGTAGGATTGACAAGACTTGTTAAATATATATATATACACAAAATTCTCTTATTAAAATGAAGTTTAACTGTTAAGTTTTGTAATACTTATCTATGGTAAAGATTGGAGTATCAATTCACTAAACACCCATAATGAACATTTTAAATCATATTCAATGTAAAAGACGTATGAATGTTCTTCATAATGTTTCAGTTTCACAATCTAACTCATCTTTGACAAAATCACAGAAACAAAACACATTTCATGTGGTATAACAACAGCATTCTATATAGATAATGATTGAAATTTATCTTTAAGGAATAGTTTAGACTACACAAACTAAGTGAGAATTAACTGTTTGTCACATCTTGTCAATCTTCAGTATATTCAAGACACTAAATTCATCACTGAGAGAGGTAGGTGTGAGACTGATATGGTGAACATTGATAAATTGAATATCTGTCAAACTTTCAATGATGGCATTGATGTTTACAGAAACAGTTATAGAATTCTCACAGATAAAGTAAACTTTAAAATAAAAAAATGTAAAAATCATTTCATAATTATATATACTGGTAATTGACCATTGCTTCTAAATTATATCTGAAAAATGGACCTTTTCCTGATGACTGAAAAAGGCAGCCTTAAAGAACTGTCAGTTCATCTGAATTGAATTACTTTTCCAAATCAACAAAGCTGATATAAAGTTATTCTGTCATTCAGATTTTTCTATAAATGAAATAATAATATCAGTCAGATATTTTATTGTCATTATATTATATGCTAACACAGTGTATGAACAATCAAACATGAACAGAATAAAGCTGACCTTTGCCCTCCAGGTTGGCTGGTACCTCTCTAACTTTTCGTAATCTTCCTTATGCTCACTACAGAAGTAACAAGGACCAGATGTGGTATGTGCATGTGGCAATGCCTCAGGATCTTCATTAGTCTTTTTAACAGGTGGCATCTTGATTTCAATTGATTTTTTAGGTTTGGAGGCTGAAGACTGCATGCTGACCGTTTCAGAGGTTTCCATGCCATATATGGACATGCCATCGAGAGATTTATTGCAATGGTGGCATTTATATTTCGGCTGATGAACATGTGGCAGACTTGGAGTCTCACTGCTATTTCTTGTATGTCCTGTGATAAAAACAGAGAAAAATACTCTTATTTGAGAAAAACTCATATGTACATTTACAATGCTAGAAAGTGTGTTACACTGAGTAAAAATTAATGTTTCAACAGAGAAGCTTAATAAGGCTTTATCTCAATAGGTCATGGTGTAAATTTTTTATTGGTTTAAAAAACAAGAGTGCACACACTGAAATGTCTCGCCTTCTTTACTAATCATTGATATTATGTTGATAGTCTTAATAATAAAACTTTATTACAACTGTCACATAAACTTAACATAAACCAAGAAAACTAAACATTGACCTTTGAACCATGAAAATGAGGTCAAGGTCAGATGAACCATGCCAGGTTAGGCATGTACAGCTAACAATTCTTCCATTCAACAAATAAAATTGACTTATTGCTTATAGTTTAAGAAAAACAGACCAAAACACAAAAGCTTAACACTGAGCAATGAACCGTGAAAAATGAGGTCAAGGTAAAAAAAAAACTGTTCGACTGACATGTAGATCATGAAATATTTCTATACACCAAATATAGTTGACCTATTGCATATAGTATTAGAAAAAAACAAAAAAACTCAAAAACTTAACTTGACCACTGAACCATGAAAATGAGGTCAAGGTCAGATGACACCTGCCAGGTAGACCTGTACACCTTACAACCATTCCATACACCAAATATAGAAGACCTATTGCATACAGTATAAGAAAAACAGACCAAAACACAAAAACTTAACTATAACCACTGAACCATGAAAATGAGGTGAAGGTCAGATGACACCGTCAGTTAGACATGTACATTCTTCAGTGCTTCCATACACCGAATATACTAGACCTATTGCTTATAGTATCTCAGATATGGACTTGACCACCAAAACTTAACCTTGTTCACTGATCCATGAAATGAGGTCGAGGTCAAGTGAAAACTGTCTGAGGGGCAAGAGGACCTTGTAAGGTACGCACATACCAAATACAGTTATCCTATTACTTATAATATAAAGAGAGAATTTAACATTACAAAAAATCTTAACTTTTTTTATCAAGTAGTCACTGAACCATGAAAATGAGGTCAAGGACATTGGACATGTGACTGACGGAAACTTCGTAACATGAGGCATCCAGGTTTCCAACCTTCTAAAATAGAAAGCTTTTAAGAGGTGAGCTAACACCGCCACCGCTGCCGGATCACTATCCCTATGTCGAGCTTTCTGCAACAAAAGTTGCAGGCTCGACAAAAACAAGTAATCATTGTAATTATAGGACAACACTTTATCTTCCAAAAAGTACATTTTTATTTATTATTGTTTTCTCATGATTATAGCCAAAAGCACAAACAATTGTGAATAAAGGGCAATAACTCCTTAAAGCAGTCAACAAGAGTGCACACCCAGAAATGTCTTGCCTTCTTTGCTAATCATTGATAGTATGTTGATAGACCTAAATATAAAGCTTTATTACAACTGTCACATAAACTCACCATTAAACTAAAGAAAACAAAAAATTGATCAATGAACCATTAAAATGAGGTCGAGGTCAGATGAACCATGCCAGACAGACATGTATAGCTAACAATTCTTCAATACAACAAATATAGTTGACTTAATATTGGTTATAAATCAAGAAAAACAGACCAAAACACAAACACTTAACACTTAGCAATGGACTGTGAAAATGAGGTCAAGGTCAAATAATACCTGCGTAACAGACATATAGATCATAAAATATTTCCATACACCAAATATAGTTGACTAATGCATAAAGTATTAGAAAAATAAACCAAAACTCAAAAACTTAACTTTGACCACTGAACCATGAAAATGAGGTCAAGGTCAGATGACACCTGTCAGCTAGACATGTACACCTTACAATCATTCCATACACCAAATATAGTAGACCTATTGCATATAGTATAAGAAAAACAGACCAAAACACAAAGACTTAACTATAACCACTGAACCATGAAAATGAGGTCAAGGTCAGATAACACTTGCCAGTTGGACATTGTACACCTTACAGTCCTTCCATACACCGAATATACTAGACCTATTGCTTATAGTATCTGAGATATGGACTTGACCACCAAAACTTAACCTTGTTCACTGATCCATGAAATAAGGCAGAGGTCTAGTGAAAACTGTCTGACAGGCATGAGGACCATGCAAGGTACGCACATACCAAATATTGTTATCCAATTACTTAAAACAAGAGAGAATTTAACATTACAAAAAATCTTAACTTTTTTTTCAAGTAGTCACTGAACTATGAAAATGAGGTATAGGACATTGGACATGTGACTGACAGAAAGTTCGTAACATGAGGCATCTATATACAAAGTATGAAGCATCCAGGTCTTCTACCTTCTAAAATATAAAGCTTTTAAGAAGTAAGCTAACGCCGCCGCCGCCGCTGGCTAACTATCCCTATGTCGAGCTTTCTGCAACAAAAGTTGCAGGCTCGACAAAAAACCACCCTTATTTATTTTAATCTGCAACAAGAGATGCAACCATACCAGGGTTCGTTCCTATTGTTATAATTTGTTTAAGTAATGGAAGTTTTGTTTATTACTGATATTAGATTGTATGTAGTGTCACTGATCTTTAATTTAGGTAAAATGTAATAAAGAATTTTAGGTGGGAGTTACAACACATTATGGAACAAAACGTTTTTTTATAAAGTGTGTTGTTGAACTTTTTTTAAATTTTCAGTAATTTTGTCAATTTGGTCAAAGCAAATATAAACCAACTTAAAATGGCATTAAATACCACCAAACTATTGAGATAACCACTCAATTATGAAATTCATTTTTTATTTTATGTACTCTTCCTCAATCCTAATGTCAGTTCTTTTTCAGCCAATAGTATTCGTTATATTCTAGGAGAAAGAAATAAATGTTTCCCTTTTTTGAAAGAAGTACTACTCAACTCATAGTAAATAGTAATTGTTCTATATCTATAATGACCTAAATAAAAGGACGTGTTTCTTTATAAAAAAAATGTAACTTGGTGAAAAAAGGAGGATAGGATTAAACAGTAATAATTTTCTGATGTGATATTATGTTACATTTAGTCATTTTAATTGTTTTAATACCATAACTGTAGATTAAAAAAAGTTCATTTAGGTATAGTTTGAGAGATTAAAAACTTTAATCTGTCATTTATAAGTAATTAACACTATTAAATATGCACGGAAAACAACCTGCAAATAAAATATTAACTGTAAAGCTTAGAAAATTTGAAATCTTTCCATATTTAATGATTTAAAAAAGCTTATTAGAAAATAAAAATTAGATTATAGAAATGAACAAGTCCCTCTGTTCTGGTAATAAAAAGGATTTTATTTTAATTACTATGTTTACGTCAGCTTACATGTTTGTTACAACAATTCATATAAATCTGCATAATATTTATACTTGTTGATCTTGATTATCCCAATCAGGAAGAAAATTGAAGAAGAAAACAAGTATTGTGGACAATGTTCTATACAAAACATTTCTACAAACTTGAGAAGATTTCATAATTACTCAAATTTCTTTTAGAAATATTTTACTCAATCCTGAACCTATTGTAGATTTTGGCTTTTTGAATAAGGGTAATATCATATTAGTAAAAAGTTTTAAAGTAGCAAATGAAGCATTGATTAGAATCAAAATATGAAGAAATAAGAATGTGTCCATAGTACACGAATTCCCCCTCTTGCACTATCATTTTCTATGTTCAGTGAACCATGAAACTGGGGTCAAAACTCTAATTTGGCATAAAAATTAAAAAGATCGTATCATAGGGAACATGTTAAATAAGTTTGAAGTTGATTGGACTTCATTAAAAAGGACCTTGACCAAAAACTTAATCCTGAAGCAGGACAGACTGATGGACAAACAGACACACAGTCCAAAAAATATCATGCTATATAATACTTCGACTAGGACAAAAATGCAAATCTCGAAATATGCCTACCAAACTCAAGATGGTTAAATATATATGAAAACTTTATTTTTACCATAAACTACACTAGACTGGTCAAGAAAACACCAATTGATGCAATATTTGAAAGCTGGTAATAGGATGAAAAGTAGAAGAATTGAAGTACAAATGTACTAAAATGTCAAAACCTACAATCATTTGACTCAAATTAAACTGTATCAGTCACCTAGTTTATCCCAAAGTAGGTTAGGTGATCAAAGTAATTTGGACTGTCCCGTTCTTAGAGTTTAGAGTTAGTTTCAGGTATTGACATACTTAACATTATTACTATTATTGTTCCCTCTGTTCATATGTAACAATAATCCTGACCACTGTAAAATTGTACATTTTTCAATAGCGAATAATACATCTAAAACTTTATAAAATAGTTCAAATAGCTTACCTTTTCTAGACATTTTGCTGAATCTTTCTGTTGCTTTGTAACCACTTCTTCAACTTGCGAAAAATTTCAGCGAAATTCAATAGAAACGCAGTGACGTAGCGGAAATATTATGCATTTGAATGAAATTTTAGTACAAAATATTAATCTGATTAGTTTGAGGGATCTATTGTTTTGGCATGAACGAATTGGATCAATAAAATTAAGACGTTAACGACATCAGTATATAAGCCTTTACACTTTTAACGGGTATAATCCTAATTCTTATTTGTGAGAGCTATATTAACATGAGGAATAGAGCAAATGAGAGGATGAACACAGGTAGGTCTTCATACAAAAATAAACTGAAACATTTTTTATACATACATAAAATTGCTTTTTCTATATATAATTTTTTTGAGGGATAGGAGCTTAAATAAAGTAAAAGATCATTTCAAATTTTAAAAAAGGGTGCCAAATTAAAGAAGGGGAGGCATTCACATGCATTAAACCTCTGGGGCAAACACTGTCTATGTAAGACTAAAAACAGTAATATTTGTTATCTCTAATTGTTCACAGTAAACTTTCAAACCTTGCTTCATTGATAGAAAAAATACCCCAGCAATTTTTCTTGCTCACTTAAGTATATTTTTTCTCAATATATCTGGCTTTAAATTTTGGGTACTTCGTAATAATAAATAAAAAGTATGAAACCTAAACTATTAAAAAATATTCTGGTATTTTCCCCACAGCAGAAAATGATAAGAAAGCACTCTGAATTATTCAATTCATGTTTCAGAAAAATCTAAAGTCTATAAGCAACATGTGTATGAAAACCACTAAAAACCGGGGATCATACGAGTTGCTCCAAAAGTAATTATTTTTAGGAAGGAATGGCGTTTTGTTTATTTTTTTTGATTTATTAATGTATTTCTGATTATTATGAGGCCTCCATTTCCCTGAACTAGAATACATTTATATTGTTATGTGGCCAACTGAAATCTGCCATTGGGTAGGGAAATGGGAAGGGGGGTATTCTGGCTGTATTGAAGAACCATTGGTGACCTTCAACTGTTTTTTTCTCATAGGTCAAGTTGTTGTTCGTTGACACACATCAACCTTATTTTCTATTCTATCAATTATTTATATATGCAAAGATTACCTTTCAGTACTGAAATGTGAATTCGAATAAATATGATACCCAAAAACTACTATTTACCACCTGATTCAAAGTCTTTGATATTAATTGATGGTTTAAATAACAAGCAATATTTGAATTTTGATGAATAAAATTATTATGTAGTTAAAAAAAAAAGAGATATTAATTAAAGTCACTGGAGAGAAATCAGATATTAGCTGCTTTCAAGCTATTAAATCAAGGAAAATAATTCTGGATCAAAATATGTCAAAATTACACACAACAAACATTGTGAATGATATCAATCTTTCATCAGTGGTACTTAGTCAGGTTCAGGAAGAGTAGTGGAAGTACAGCGTATAATACAACCCTTTTTGGGAAAAAAATAATAACCTCTTTAAAGAAAGTTGTTCAAATTATTATTCCTTTAAACAATAAGCAATACCTTACCTAGGATGGATCCAGCTATTATTAAGAGGGGGTTCCCAAACCCAGGATAAAAAGGGGGTCCAACTATATGATCTATATCATATAGTTTAAGCTAGGATTTTGAGGGCTTTAGTCACTTTTGCCTGATATTAAAATCAACCTTATTTTTTTTAACAGCAAGGGACCAAGCATGTATGATATATATCTTCCCATTCAAATGCATTGATTGTCAAAAAAAGGGGGGGGGGGGGGTGTTAATGGATCATTTTAAGCATATTATAAGCATGAGAAAATAATATGAAGTATTTCTCAAAAAAAAAAATCATCCTTCTTTTGAGACTGAAATAATATGACTCCAGGAAACTTTCTAAAATTACAAATCAGTAAATAGATAAATCACTTAATACAAAATCTACTTTAGAACCTACCTCTGAATCTTAATATCAAGTAAATTAAGAAAAGGCTGATGAGGTCCTAAATATGTCCTTATCAACAACAGTAAACAAAAATTAATACATTAAAATGATAGAGTGACGAAAGGATAAAAGGGGTGCATCAGTTATGAAATTAGGACATTTACTCATCCAACATACATGTAGTACCTCACATCTTTCACATTCATTATTTTACCAAAATATCTATAAGTTTGCTTCTATATACAATTTCACTCATGAAAATAAAAAACAGAATTCTTAAATAACCTTAGCTACCCTCCTTTTAGTGAAATGATGAAGTTTTTACATATATTAAACAACAGTACTTTGTAAAGTACAATGGTACTATTGTATTATTTATATTATACCTCACCTACCCTTACTTAATTAAATATCTGGATTTGGTATTCTGACTTTCAACAATAAACTATTTAAAAATGTTAATGCTTTCTGATTTTATGTCTACACATTTATTTTAACATTTATTTCCAACAATACCTCTTGATGAATATAAAAGGTTTTTTAAAAGATGTTTCTCCATGAGAAAACAATGCATGCTTAAATGTTGTATTAAAACAGTAGAGAAGACGACAAGTAAAATCATAAATTTTTGTAAAAAATATAGCAGATCCAGTTATCTAATCCATATGCATCAGGCAACAACCACCTAACTTATTTGATAGGGGAAAAAAACCAATAGAAACATGTTGAAATGTTTGTGTAATGATTATGACTGAATATAATATTGAAAGTCTATACCAGTAAAGCTAGGTTCACACTGCCGATCAGATCAACTCAATCAAGCCAGATCAACAATCATTGTGTAAAGATCATGAATGGATCGGAATTATCGAATAAGTATTCATTTTGTTGTTGGGATGGAGTCCTGATGGGGGCGTGAATTGTCAAGTAAAGGTCGTGTACAGTCGAATGGCGGTCGGGTAGAAGTCATAAACAGGCCCGATCAAGATTTTGGTTTGACATTGGTCGTGGAAATTTGGACAATCGGGTTCATCAAGTTGATCTGATCGGCAGTGTGAACCTAGCTTAAGGCCAATTAAGCTTATATATTAATAAGGCCAATTAAAGATTTAACTGTATTTATATATAAAAAAAATACCTATCCAGTTCGTAAATACTATTAAATAGTAGTATGTGAATCAATAAAGCATGAAAAATAAAAATGATGTTTATAGACCAGGGAAACACTCTGATACATGTATATACATGTACATCATGTACATCTTATCATGGTTTTAAACCAGAATAAAATGTATGTGTCCATAGGACAACAAGCCATACTCTCACTCCTATTGTCTCTTGTAGAGAGTTGTTTCAGTGTCAGTCATACCCCACATTTAATTTAATAGTTTTACTAAATTTCAAGTTGTTAGATGAGACTATGACTTCATGTATCTTACCAAACCAAACCTGTGACTATTGTAGAAAGGGCAAAGCCAAGGTCATGATCAGGATAAACATCTAACATAATCCTAAATAATAAAAAAGTTGATCTTCTGCTCAAAGTATTAGTCATTGAAAAGGTCATGTCATCATAAAAACTTAATTTTGCTGAATAAACCATAAAAATAATGCCATTGTGAGGTTGACTCTGTCAGACAAACATGAAATTGTTACATTATTTCTAAGGTATTTGACCTTGAGACATGAAACAAACTTCACTATATAACATGACTGAGATGAACCCTGTCTGATACACAAACTTACAACGTTTACTGTAGTGATATAGTGCATAACAAATGGTGAGGTAAGATCCAGTGTCAAACACAACAAACAGAAATGCATTATTTTCAATTTATAACTGAGTGATACAAACTGTACATCACACAACATGTGTCACAAAACAATATGGTTCTTTAATGACCAGTTCTTAAGATTTTTAATTTGTAGTTGTGCTTAAAATTGTACAACAAATATATTGTGAATCAACTGTAAATCATTCACATATACTTACTTCACTGAAAGACTCCTTCAAAAAGGCAAAACAAATAAATGTTTTAATCATCAGTATAATGTCAGACATAATTTGAAAAAATCATAGTCCAATTTTACAACATAAACTACAAAATGTAGGTTAATTTATCTGTTATGTTAAAGAGGAAAGTAAGCAACCACATTATAATACATATATAGTTATGTATATAAGTTGCATTCCATAAAACCTCATAAAAGGTCAGTCTGGAATTTTTTCTTATAAAATCATTGTAAGTACTTATTGTCGAAGAGTTATATCAAACATTTTCCTTCATAAAATGACAACCTTATACAACTGATCCCTTTATATCCATTTACTTTAGTATCCCAATAAAGTTAGTAAATCTAGCTGTCCTCCATTTACCATATACTGACTTTGTGATGTTACATTGTATAATATTTCAGCAGGTATATTCAAACTGTATTAATATGATAAAATGTTTTGTTTCAGGTATGCTGTGTAACGTAAAACCAGTTCCATCAGATATATAAGCTGTGTCATGAGATAACAGGTTTATAATACTACTTTATTATGTGATAACAGGTTGAAGGTATGACTGTGTAATGTGAAAAGTTATGGCATGACTGTGTAATGTGATAACATGTTGGTGGTATGACTGTATGGTATGATAACAGGTTGAAAGTATGACCGTTATGTGATAACAGTTTGACAGTATGACTGTGTAAAGTGATAACAGGTTTAAAACTTTTGGTATGACTGTATGATATGATAACAGGTTGATAGTATGACTGCTATGTGATAACAGGTTTTAAGTATGACTGTGTGATGTGATAACAAGTTTATGGCATGACTGTGTAATGTGATAACAGGTTTATGGTATGACTGTGTAATGTAATAACAGGTTGATAGTATGACTGTGTGATGTGATAACATGTTGACAGTATGACTGTGTGATGTGATAACAGGTTGATAGTATGACTGTTATTAGACTGCTGTTATTTGATAACAGGTTTTAAGTATGACTTGTGATGTGATAACAGATTGATAGTATGACTGTTGTGTGATAACAGATTGACAGTATGACTTATGTGATAACAGGTTGATAGTATGACTGTGTGATGTGATTACAAGTTTATGGTATGACTGTGTAATGTCATAACAGGTTAATAGTATGATTGTGTGATGTGATAACATGTTGACAGTATGATTGTGTGATGTGATAACAGATTGATAGTATGACTGTTATTTGGTAACAGGTTTATAGTATGACTGCTATGTGATAACAGGTTTTAAGTATGACTGTGTGATGTGATAACAAGTTTATGGCATGACTGTATAATGTGATAACAGGTTAATGGTATGACTGTGTAATGTGATACCGTATAGCGGGGTTATTTTCGCCGGTGTAAAATTTTGCGATTTTCATTGAACAAGGTATACAAAATATTTTGGCGATTATTATTTTGGCGGATTAAAAACTTGTATTCATACCTTTCTATGTATACCTTTAATTTGGCGGAACTTATTTTGTTCTATCCACGAAAATAAGCGAAAATTTGCACCCCGCGAAAATAACCCACTATACGGTAACAGGTTGATAGTATGACTGAGTGATGTGATAACAGGTTGATAGTATGACTGTTATGTGGTAACAGGTTGATAGTATGACTGTGTGATGTGATAACAGGTTGATAGTATGACTGAGTGATGTGATAAAAGGTTGATGGTATGACTGTGTGATGTGATAACATGTTGACAGTATGACTGTGTGATGTGATAACAGGTTGATAGTATGACTGTGTGATGTGATAACAGGTTGATAGTATGACTGTGTGATGTGATAACAAGTTTATGGTATGACTGTGTCATGTGATAACAGGTTAATAGTATGATTGTGTGATGTGATAACAGGTTGACAGTATGACTGTTATGTGATAACAGGTTGATAGTATGACTGTTATGTGGTAACAGGTTGATAGTATGACTGTTATGTGGTAACAGGTTGATAGTATGACTGATATGTGATAACAGGTTGATAGTATGACTGTGTGATGTGATAACATGTTGATAGTATGACTGTTATGTGATAACAGGTTGATAGTATGACTGTGTGATGTGATAACAGGTTGACAGTATGACTGTGTGATGTGATAACAGGTTGATAGTATGACTGTTATCAGACTGCTGTTATTTGATAACAGGTTTTAAGTATTACTTGTGATGTGATAACAGGTTTTAAGTATGACTGTGTTATGTGATAACAGGTTTTAAGTATGACTGTGTTATGTGATAACAGATTGATAGTATGACTGTTATGTGATAACAGATTGATATTATGACTTATGTGTTAACAGGTTGATAGTATGACTGTGTGATGTGATAACAGGTTCATGGTATGACTGTGTAATGTGATAACAAGTTTATGGAATAACTGTAGTGTGATAAGAAAATTATGGTTTGACTTTGTAATGTGGTAAGAAAATTATGGTATGTCTGTAATGTAAAAACAGGTTTAAGGGATGACTGTGTTTTGTGATTATGTGTTTATAGTATGACTGTGTAATGTGATAACAATTTATTGTTAAACTGTAATGAGATAACATGTTTATGATAGATTTATGGTATGATGGTATAATGTGATAACAAATTGATAGTATGACTCTATACTTGACAAAAGTTGTTTTATAAATGACAGTTTGTAAAAATAAAACATACTATATTGAGTATATTATATATACATTTTTACATTGTGTAGAAATGAATTATGCAAACCAAGTCAAAAATTTACAAGCCCCATATGTTCATACTTACGTTAACTTCAACATCCTCCTTGTTTGCAAAATAATTCAAAAAGAAACTTTAAACAAAAGTTCAAGAAATTAGAATATGATACTTTTCCAAAAAAATCTAATAATCAATTTTCTTCTGATTTTTCTCCATTAACTATACCTCTACAGTCTCCTCATTTCACCCTAACTCACTCTGAGCTTGTGGTTCTTTTCACTTTTATCACTTATTTATCAGATGTAGGCCACACTTAAAAATATTTTGGTTTTCCAAAACCCTACCCAAACATGGAGACAGTGGGTAGGTAGGTAGGCATTTCTTTTTTTTGTCAAAGAGAAATTTAAGGATTAGATGTTTATTAGTCTTCATGTCTATCTGAATAAATTTCAGAAGTTATTGAGATGTTTTTATCATTGTGAAAATTGTGACAGGCTTATAATCCCAATAATTTAAACTCACATTTTTTTTTATATGAATGAAACAGGATTCTTCTCAAAATCGCAAAAAAAAATGATATCGCAATATAGTCAAAAATTAACAAAATTGCAATAAATGCAAGCAATATTTTTTAAAGGCTTTATGTATCCTTTAATTGTTATTAGTCCACATTATTTGAACTCTTGTTAAATTGTTGTATTTGCAATCATACATGTACATGTTCATTTATAAAGAAATCCTGAAATTCCTGTCAGTTGGACCCTGGTGAATAGTTGTCTTAAAATGTATTTTTCATCATAAACACATATCCTTATTTTCACATTTGTTGGGAGGCAGGGAAGAGATGAAGATGGTTTTTAAAAAAAAAATTTAATATAAAAATTAGATGTTGTATGATTGTGAATGAGAAAACTCTCCACAAGTCCAAATGACAAACATGTGTACTAATTAACAAATATAACTGACCTTACCACCTTCAACAATGAGAACAGTTTTCAACAAAAAATGCAACATACAATTTAAAATGTGTAGGAACCCTTCCAGTATGGACTTTTTCACATAATCAAGGAGCACAACTCCACAGCAGGGTTGAAGACCGTTTTGTCAGCATCTAATTTGATTTTAGTATCTTGTGTTGTTAGGTACATGTCTCTTTCATGTATGATAGGATCCTTTCATACACAGAACAGTGTCTCTTTGATGTATGATAGGGTCCTTTGATACATAGAACAGTAAGTCGAATATCAGTGTGGTTTACAATAATGCATGGTCAATGAGTAAATATTTATTTGTATAAAAACGTACATGTTTGGAATACAAATTGTTGAGTGTACATTATCCAAGGCAGACATGTGTGCCTGCTGTCATTAATTGATTCAAATATATGCAAAAATGACACTCACACTCCACACATAAAACAATGCTTTTATTCCTCCAATAATGCTACAGAAAGAAGCATTCTTATCTTTATCAAGCTTTATTTAGATTTAAAAAAAAAAAAAACATAACTTGAGAAATACTGTTAGGATTATACATGTACATACATGATTTGTTGTACATGTATTATGTTAGTCCAAATAATTATGATGTCTGGCAAGGCTATTTAAAAAAAAAATCTGGGACGCTTGTAGGAAGGCGTCCCAGAAAAAAATTAAAATAGCCTTGCCAGACGTCATAATTATTTGGACTAGTATTATGTATGCATTCTTGGGAATTTTATTTATGCAAATGATGTGTATGTGGAGGCTGGTATACATCATTTTATTCTGAATTAATTTGTCGCATGTAGTTCCGTTTTTAAAGACATACCCAGCAGGCACTCAACGTTTAATAAACGTTGAAATGAGGTTGAAATGTGATCAACGTATATTCAACGTTGAAACAACGTAACATTTTCAACGTTGAGGAATAAACCCCTATTCAACGTTGAATTAACGTTGATCATTTCAACGTTGTAATTGGAACGTTGATTCAACATTGAATCAACGTTAACTTATTTACTCATAGTAGGCCTATATAAAAAACAAATCATTATAAGAAGGCAATATATGCTGCATAACTGTAGAAGTATATATTTATAAAGAAAAGAATGAAAAAGAGTTTTGGGTTTCACAAAACAGTATAGTATAATCACTATTAACTATTGGTCACTATTTCAACTTGAGTTTTGCGTCACTGTGACGGTATGAGAAAAGGGGGAGGTAAGTCGTTTGATACTTAATTTCTAGGGAATAAGAAATATAATTTATTAATTTTATTTCACATAACTTTAATTTGAACATAAAGATAACATGTAAAGAAATTTAAAATAGTTGATTATCAACAATGATCGCGATTTTTTTCTTTCATATTTTCGCGGGATTTGAACAGGAAGTTAGATTGCCCATGCGCATTATTCAAACACGCACCTTTCCTGTATTTGAAAAAGAACAACAAAGGACGAAGTCGAAAGAGAAACTTCCCGTTTATCACGTATATTTATGGTATGTAGATGTTTGCATGTGGCTATCACGGTTTGTTATATTTATGAATTGCGTTTAGAAACTCTGAATTGGTATCATATTGCACAATTAGAGAAAATTATAACGTCAACATTGTATTCCAGACTGGAAAACAGACCAGAACACATGGAATTTCATATATAATTTCCTCCAATAATACTATTTCTTAGAGCATTTAGTGTGGAAAGCATATTTAGTTTCATTTTAAAGTTTAGGTAAAGATTGTTACAATTATTATGCTTTATAAAGATTCACATAAGAAAAAGGGGGGGATAAGCAAGTGTTTACATTATTTTGCTCAGGTAAATATTCCCCAACATATTTACGTTATACTATATATATGCAGTTCTTTTAGTTTAACTTAAAGGCTTGGTAAACCACATACTTTTTGACGATCATGTTAAACAATGAATTTTAACTGGACAACAAAGTATTGAATTTGAATGATCATGGAATAGTGTAGTCCAAATAATTATGACGTCTGGCAAGGCTATTTTATTTTTTTTCTGGGACGCCTTCCTACGACGGCGTCCCAGAAAAAAAATAAAATAGCCATGCCAAAAGTCATCATTATTTGGACTAGGAATGGTGATACTTTTATTGTTTTATTTTTACAAAAACAAGTCAGTCTGAGCCTTTACTGATCTACAGGTGATCTCTAACTCTGTGTAATATGAGAAATGCATGTTTACATTAATGTGTACGTAACCTGGTTTTGAATGTTATAGCAGTCCATTATCTGATATCATTAACATGTATTATTTATTTTACAGAAGCTTGTCAAACAGATCAATGACTAAAAGGCATCAAGTGGAGCAAAATTAAAATTCAGTATTGGGAATTCCAGTCTTTAAAATCATCAAAGGTAGGTTTTTCGTCTGTATAGCTATATACCATTTGTGTTCAAAGATTAATCTTTTATTTATTCTAATTTTGTTTACCTTACATACCATATTATGTTTGTCTTTATATCTAAGTTATTCTAGTAAAGTTCTTTATTTTATGTTAATGGAATTGTGTGCAGTCATCAATAAAAAAAAATGTCTTACTTAGGTAAAGTGTTTTCATCGTTAACAATAACATAGTGAAACCCTCAGTCTTACAAAACTCAGGTTGAAGCTTCTTCATTAACAAAAAAATACTAATAGTAAACATTAATGTATATATTTTTTTTTAATGATTATATTATTACAATATGTGCTTCGTCATTATGGTTTTATTTATTTTCAATGCTTCTAGAAACAAATTGAAAGTGGCTCAAATTTAAAATATCTTTTCAGGACATACAATTTATATTTATTATATATATAATCTGATTTTTTCCAGAGTTTAGATATACTGCAAGAGTAAAAAGATGTCACTTGGAAATACATATCTGAAGACCTCTCCTGCTTAAAATTTACCGCTGAAAGATCCTGAGGTGGTGGAAGAATGATGACGTGCAATCAGGACAAAAAGAGACAAATATAACAAATGAATTTATAAAATAAATCTTGTAAAAGAAATATCATTGTATTACTATTTTTGATATTATTGTTCCTGAGTAAATAAGTATTAATGTAAAGGTTTATGAGGGTTATATAACATATATGTATATATAATCAAGGACCTTTGTTTTTTGTGGACAGTTGTCTGGTTAGCAGTCATGCAGCATGTTCTTATTTTCGTAAATATTGTGATAATCCTGAATACTCATTGGATCTAATAATGTCTTCACTCTTCATAGATATATATATACTACTTTCAAGAAGGGTTTAACATTGGTTGGTCGTTTAATAAAAACTACTTTGAACTTGTGAGAATTGTTTAGAACTATTCAACATCTTCTTTCCTTTCTGTGGTGTCAGGGAATAAAGTGCATGTCTTAGTTTTTATGCAAACTCTGCAAATTCATTGAATGATTTGTCTTTCTATAGCTATTCACAACAAGAAAAACTACAAGTAAGAATATATCAAAAATTATAGGTGTCCACTTGTATATTAAATAGATAATTATGTCTATAGTTATCGTTAAATACAAGTGGACACACACAATCATTTTAGCTATTCCTTCTGCCAACAGGATTTTAAGATATGACATTTATGGTCTAGATTTTTGACTTTGTACAAGCACCAAAAATTGTTCAAAGTAACAGTTGATGTATTTATTTAGATGTCTTCCATTTAACTTATCTATTTTGTTCATATGTGTATTGGTGAGAGGGAAAAACAAACATGTACACCAACACTGTCTGTTTACCATCTAACAACAGCAAAAATTTGGAAAGCAGGTAAAAAATGTGGTGTTTGTAGCTTTATAATAAATTTCATTACTATACATTCAACTACTATTCAACCTTGAATCAACGTTGAATGGATGTTGAAACTTCAACGTTGAAATGACAACGTTAATTCCAATTTTCAAAATCAAACATAAATTTGACATTGTTTCAACGTTGAGAAACAACCTTGTTTCAACGTTGAATCAACGTTGAGTGCCTGCTGGGATAGCATAAGGAAGAAGATCTAGGCTTGTACATGAAACACAGACCAAACAACATAATCTAAAAGGGTTTATCCATTTATAATGTATCTTTCAGATGAACAGATTGGTCACTTGACCATATTCAAAGCAAATTATGTGAATTTTCGTGTCATGTATAAATTATCTAACACTAACACGTATACTGCTGGCGACTGCTGCATTATTGTTACCTTCATGTTTTCTTTGGTTTCTTTGGATGTCATCTTTTCAGATATTTTTATTGCTTATAAGGATAAAACATGTGGGGAGTTATTTTCTATCGGTTCGTCAGACACACATAAAGCACCTGCACTTTGACTTTGTTGACATGGTTGGGAAGGAAAAGATACTTCCTGTAGGGGAAGTAATTATGGCGGGAATTCAGACAAATCAGTGTTCTCGCCACTTTTCCGATTTCGTCCCAACAGTCAAAATTTCTCTTCTGAAGTTCATTTTCGACGAAACTACACCACAGATAGCAGACACAACAAAATATAGTTTGCAGTATACACTATACAGATATTCATTTCAACTGAAAAATAACTTGTAGGCCTACGACAATTATGTATTTTTTTCAGCTTATTATTAGACTCATTCAATTAGTTAATACAAGGATTTGTATAGTGAGAGTCTCACTTTACAAATCCTTGGTTAATATTACATTTTTATTCGAATATTGAAATAAAGAAAAGGGATTATACATGAACTTGTATAATTTATTATAATTTGAAGTTCATTGTGCTTATTTATTCTTAGACTATAGCTTTGTATTTTCTATTTCAATAACATTAATGCAATTGCTATTATTTTTCTTTCATTTTTGTTTAAAGTTACATTCTGAAATTAATTATAAGTTAAACTATTGTTTTCTATTTTATTACTGTGACATAAATTTTCGATCAACCATATAGACTGAGAAGTTTAGATTCGCATCTCCAGTAATATAAACTGAAGATGTGGTATGATTGCCAATGAGACAACTGTCCACAAGAGACCAAAATGACACAGACATTAACAACTAAAGGTCACCGTACGGCCTTCAACAATGTGCTAAGCCCATACCACTGTTTTTACCACATAGTCAGTTATAAAAGACCCCGATATGACAATGTAAAACAAGTCAAACGAGAAAGCTAACGGCCTAATTTATATAAAAATATGAACGAGAAACAAATATGAAACAGATAAACAAACGACAACCACTGTATCCGACAGGCTCTTGACTTAGGACAGGCACATGCATAAGTAATGTGGCGAGGTTATTCATAATAGCGGGATCCCAATCCCCTAACCTGGGACAGTGGTATACCAGTACAACATAAGAACGAACTATAAAAATCGGTCGAAAAAGGATTAACTCATCAGATGAACAAAATACGAGTCAGTGAATGCATGCTTACTCTGGAGATGATTACCTGTCGACGCCCCACTCTTGCTCATTTTAACGTGTATGTAATTCGCTCAGCTTTAGTTTGGTTTTGACTGTTCTTTAACAATTAACCAGATTTAACATCGGTTAAGTACGAATTGTCTCCTGAATTTATAATTTTATCATTAAAATTCAGGAAAAAAAAAGAAAAAAAAAGTAATTGGATAAATGTTCAAAGATCTGCTTCCTTGTGATAAGACCTCTGGAGGTAAAATAATCCGTATTTATAACAATTTTGCAGTTAAGCACTCAATCCTTTTTTTGCTAATCAAAAACTTGATAGTCAGTGTTATTTCCATTAATAAATTCCGTACTTCCTAAGCACATGTCTGTTTATCTTCTTCGAGAACACTAACACCCAAACAATAGAACGCAAGGAATAGATAAACACGAAGTAATTTTAGAAGCCATATGACGAATAGCGAAATATTTTGCCTTATTTAGTTGGAACCTTTGTGTTTTAGTCATTCTTGAATGACTCAATGAGAAATTAAGAAAACTACTTAGTTCAGGACTGAGCTGCGTGTGTATAAGTGAATATAAAATGAACACTAATCAAGGCCGCTATCAGTACAGGAATAGTTTTTGACCTCTGGTTGCAACCATTTCAAAATTTATCAGACATGGGCCTATCTCCGTCTTAATTTAGAGGGTTTCAAAGACAGGGTAAGCGATAGATGAAATAATATCTCTACGCCTCTGATTTGTGAACTAATAACCAGGGCCATGATTTTCATTGGCAATTATGGCATTTCGTAATCATTATACTAACAAAATATTTTTAATGTTTCCATGCAGAGTGCCTTTAAGGGGAATTTTCTACAATTAAGACAAAACAAATAAAGAATAATTTTTGTTTTTGTTTCGAATATTAAGAAACACAGAAAAACGAAGTAATAATTGGCTATTAGCAGCCAGTCATTTTTGTAAAACGAAGCCAAAAAAACGACCACAACATCTATGGTACATTATTGTCTTTCAAGAACATCCAGTATTCGACCATAAAAAAATATTTTCCTTTACAATTATTTATGTTAAACATTTATCTCGAGCCACTGGGCAATTTCGTTACTTCAATGTGTTATTGCATGAAATATTGTTACGAAATCAGAACTGTGAACGAAAACTTATGAACTATGTAGTATCGGTTAATGCATTCCCTTGCTGTAAGGCGTACCTATGTAAGTCGTACCTATGTATTAAAGACATATCCAATTGAATTGATCAACATATATGTATATGCAATACATGCTAAAGGTTAGTAAAGCAGGGTTGCATATGAGTATTAATTCCCATGTAAACATTAAGTGGAATAATTGATCTTTACAAGTATAGAGTACAAATAAGTCGTCTTGTACACAGAACAAAAAGGTCGTTCTAATAGTAATATGGATGATTTCCCTTGAATTTATTTCCCGCCAGAGCCATTTTACAAAACTTCATCCAATCTTTACTTTTATTCATAGCTCCGTGAGTGTACTTAAAGGTTTCACGCTTTCACGGTTGTCTTGCAGTTAAACCTTCAAAGTTATTTGATCAGAAATTAATTATGACTAGAAGAACACTGCTGCATTCAAGATAGAGTTCCAGAGCGAAGTTTATGAAAAATTTCCAAATTTAAATTAGTTCAAAAGTTCTTATAAACACAAAAAGTTAGTTGTTTGATGAAAAAATGTCTACACCCAAGACAGCTTTATGACCTTTACAAATTATTTCATATACATTTATTTATCTAAAACATTTATTAGAACCAGTAAGTTTACCGTGCTTTTAATGCAGTAAACTAGATACAGTTATAAAAAAAAAGACATTATTTAGACCTGTCAACGACAACTTATGAAATATGTCCGTTAACTATATTCCCGTGAAAGTATCCTGTAAGGCGTATATGTAAAAAATATGTTCCTTTAATGGCTTCAGATAAATTTTAAATGGATGTTAAAAAGTAAAATCACAAAAATACTGAATTCCGATGAAAATTAAAAACAGAAAGTCCCTTATTATTAAACGGCAATATCAAATGATAAAACACATCAAACGAATGGACAACAACTGTCATATTCCTTACTTGGTACAGTCATTTTCAAATGTAGAAAATGGTGGATTGAACCTGGTTTTATAGCCTCTTACTTGTATGACAGTCGGATTAAATTCCGTTATATTTATAACGATTCGTGAACAAAACAGACATAGTAGGTAAAATAGTCAAAATATGATTACAGAAGTCATCACTGTGTTACAATCTCAAAACAAATAAACATTTAAAAAAAAGCACAACAAAAACCATCTATCAAATTAAAAAAAAAACATTTATTTTTGGCGTCCGAAAATGTAAACGTCACATTGGAAGAAATTTTGTTGTTCAATGTATATTTGAAACAATTATAATTTCACATGGGGAATGGTGGTATGCAGGGTTAAAAATCAAAAGATATGTTAGAAATAATTTCAAAAATAGACCGAGATTTAAAATTATCCAGAAGTTCTTTACTTTTTAAGAATCCACATATGGTTAATACCACTACGCGAGTAAACTAATTTTGTCGTTTGTCATTTAAAGTATTGTTAATTTTTTTTATAGCACAATACCATAATGACATGTATAATAGAACAATAACATAATGACGGGATCGTTAAAAGTACAGAGTCACGATATAAGAACCAAATAAACACAAAAAGTTGCATATACAAAATACACCAGCAAAAATGACAGATAACACAAACACATTGACGGGGTGTATAAGTACTGAGTCACGTCAAATGGATATCACATAAAACAAACCAAACAGTAAAAGTAATATTAATAATTGAACAAAGAGAACTAAAAGAACAACATAACACGTTGCTAACAACGTCAGTACGCAGAATCAATACATCAAGACCATCATGTTTTATTTGTGAATTAAAGTTGATACGGAATTTATCAACAAGGCTTGTACCTTTTTATATTTAGCTACCAGTACTATTTAAAAAGTGTTTTTTTTTTGTTGCATTTTTGCGCCTGTCCAAAGTCAGGAGACTCTGGCCTTTGTTAGTCTTGTAGGACATTTACTTTTAGTTTATTTATATTTTTAAGAGTTTAGTATGACGTCCATTGTCACTGTACTAGTACACATTTTTGTCCAAATTTCTCGCTGTATTGAAAACCCATTTATAGCCTTCGTGTGTTTTCTGCTCTTTAGTCGGGTTGTTGTCTCTATGACACATTCCCAATTCCATTCATAATTTTATGAGATATTGACGCTGTGTGCGAAATAAAGACTGGACAAAATCTGCAACAAAAGACTTCAATGCTCTTTGACTTTGTACTTGTTTGGCTTTATAAATATTTTGATATGAGCGTCATTGATGAGTCTTATGTAAACGAAACGCGCGCCTGTCGTCCTAAATCATAATCCTGGTACCTTTAATAACTATTCAAACATTGAATTATATAAATATACGACTGCACACATTCATCTTAGTCGACATTATCATGATGAATACATGTTTTGAAGTAATTTTCTTCTTATTTTAAAAGTTTTACTGTTCTATCAATTATAATTATTCTTAATACTGCAATAATCAAAGACCTTTTTAAGTATTCATAGAAGAATAAATTACTGTTCTATGGTGGTTTTAGTATTCTTGTTTTTCATTTTCATTTTAGTCAGTTTGCTTTGTCTGTGTGCCTTTTTGTATTTCTTTGGTGCATGTGACGTGGCTCTGTACTTATACATCCCGCTCTCACTATATACCTTTTTGTGTTTTTTTGATACATATGATGTGGCTCTCTACTTTTTACATCCAGTTATTGTGCTTTTGTAAAATTTGAGTATGCTTGTCTTTTTTGTTGCTGATATGCTTTTGCCTGTATGCCTTTTTGTGCTTCTTTGATAGATATTCGTTTGTATTTATAGTGATTAAGATTAAAACACAATGTTGACTGCTGTACCCCTGTTTGTGACATTTTACCTATTATTTTTTTTTCATACATTGTTGTCAATATTACGGAATTTGATGCGACTGTCATACAAGAGAGGTTAAGCTAGCTATAAAAAGACCATTTTATTCATAAGAAAATGCCTGTACCAAGTCAGGAATATAACAGTTATTATCCATTCGTTTGATGTGTTTGAACTTTTGATTTTGCCATTTGATAAGGGACTTTCCGTTTAGAATTTTCCTCGGAGGTCAGTTTTTTATTTATTTTAGTTTTGATATGTTTATGCCAAAGCAGAAACAGGCAGAATTCTAAAATAAAGGAACCACAATCATAATCTGTAGTAGTAGTACGTAGTACAAGAGTACACAATAAACGTGATATTACATTTCAGTTGGAATTCTTTGGAAATTACAATGATTTCACGGTTGCCTTGTAGTATTAAACAAAATGTCAAGGTTATTCTGATCAGAGACTGATTTTGATTGGCTGACACATGAACTTCAAGATAGATCATGTGCGTAGGGTTCATTCCCTCTATTCCCACTTTTTATAAATCTTGTAAGAAAAGTTAAAATTTCATGTGGGAATAGGAGGAAAACTTGTGCAAACAAAGGATTATACTGTACAAACATTTTTTTAATCAACTGTTAATTGACCAGTTTTATTTATTTAATAGAACAAGTAATAATTTTGCATCTGTATGAATTCTGGTGGTTTTTTTTAAACAAAATAAATTTGAAAGAAATTCAAACAAATTTTTGTAAATTAATTTTATAACACAAATTCAACTGTAGATTCCAGCAAGCATAATATAACACAGATTATACAACAGCACTAAATCAAATCACACACTGTAGCACAAACATTATACAATCACTCCATCACTCAGGGGACTCAACATGACTTAGGAACCGAAGTGAGGGGTTCCAAACCCATCAAAGACTACGAAAGTGTCTGAAATGACGAAGTTGTGAATGACGGTCGACAAATAGAGACATAAAGGACACACCCAGCATGAAATAATTATGTTGGAAATTTTCGTTTTTAATAGCAAAAACGTGGACAAGACTATTGTTTTCAATCCAGATACGGCCAGAATTTTTATTTAAGGCAAGAATCAGAGTCATTTTTTGGTATTAATCTGATCTATGTCTGTAAGGGCACTAAACCACGCATCTTCAACCTCAGCAAAGGGTATAAGTGGAAGTACAGTGGCACGGCGTACTTAAGTAAGGATTCTTGTATATACTACTACACTTTTGGCTTTGAAGTAAAGCTAACAGTTTTCACCCATTATTTTGATTATTTGTCCAAGTATTTATATTTTTTAGATTATACTTTTATTCCATATCTTAAGATTATACTTAGATATAATATTATTTATATCATGATTTATTAGTATAGCCAAGGATTTGTATAGTTAGAATCCTTGGTATAGCAGACAATTTTTTAAGGTTACAAATTCAAAAATTTGAAAATAAATCTGACTCCATTCTATTTATCATAATTTTTCTTTATTTTCAAGTACAGTTTCAAAAATTTATAACAATAAAACTAACTCCAATCTAATTATCATAATTTTTCTGAATTTTAAAGTATTTCTTTGATGAAAAAGGACCATATTTCAAATAAACAAGGTATTATACCTAAATAGTGTACCAAATATATTATGCTTTAAAAAGAAAATACAGGTAAATCTTAGGTGAAATTCAAATTAACCTTGATTGTTATAAAAACAAGTTATTTATCAAAACATCTATTGTTATTTGCAAGTGGGAATAGAAGGAATAGAATTTTTAAAAAGTGGGAATAGGAGGAAGACACCGTGCGTAGTTTATATAAAATTTCCAGATTGAATTGATTTCAAAAACTTTTATACAGAAAGGTCGTTGTTTGGTAAAAAATATCTCTCAAAATGAAACCTGGTCTTCCTCCATGGCGGACAGGACACTGCCAAAACTGCAAATGCGATTTGTGTACACTCTTTGTTAACTGTTATTACAATGAATATCAGATTTGTCACAATCAAAGTGTGTGTTCAAGAACTTTACGTTGTGACAAAGATGAATATTACTCTGTCCAAATACTTTTGTAATAAATATCAATACAAATGGTCTTTTGTAAAAGAATGGAGCCTTTTTTTTTTACATAATAGATCTTACTGATAAATATTATATGTAATTTAGTTATTTCATTATTACAGTACTGCGTAGTCTTCTCTCTCCATATTTCTGTTAATCAACACCAAATATCCAATCTTAAGATATACACAATTTTGTTAAGCCGACTCCAATCCTTTCAATAAAAATTGTGTCGCTAATTGTGTGAAAACACTTGAATTTGGCTTGACTTTTTCCCCCTAAGAGACTTTAATAACTAAATTAATCCATTTACAGGTCGATTGATGACAGAAGCCTTTGTAGCTAGGGAATTCAGCCTGCAAATACTTCTAACAAGAAGTCAACATTTTCCTTCAGTTATCAAAAACAAACATATAGTTTCCGTTTGATTCCACGTGATTTTGATGGGATGTCTTGTAGCTTTTGTTCTTGTAAACAGCTTTGAAACACAGGGGAGAGAACCATCTAACGCTGTCTAAGTGCAGTAGTTTTTCTCCTTTACTCTTGTGGTTTTTCTATTTGATTGAATTTTCGATTTTGCGGCTCAATTACATTTTTTTACTCTAGATGTCTAGGATTACAATGGTAATAGAAAAACTATTTTACATGAAAATATCAGAGAGAAACATCTAAAGAGAAAACATTCTGTTTCTCGTTGTACAAATAACAATCCGATATAATAAGTTCGATAAAAGAACAGCGCCTTCTTATTGTTCATATACAATAGAAATAAAAAAGGTTGAACCTAACGCCTTCTGGATTAATAAGTAAAAGATAGGCGCACCTGGTATAAGAATTTTCTACTACAATCAAAACCGTTGTTATTACTTTGTTTCAATAAATCATAAGAGGTGGGTTTTTTCAAGTTGATTGTGTTAATTCACATAAATAAATTGAAACATAACACCTTGAAAGTTATCAATTTTCTGACATTAAAGGGATATTAGCTCAAATTCATGTTCAACAGTTTGGCTAATATCATATATTTAATGTATAACACACATGACAAAGACGTATATATACACATATTACAATAAGTGCAAAAGATACAACTAGCAACGCATTTACTGGCTTTTACTGTATCAGAATGTTGCATGGTTTTTAAGAGTGTTGGACGCCATAGCTTGAACTAAACATCTAACGAATGTCGATAGTATATGACTCGATGTAAACTAGCATATAAATACAAATGCATAGAAACACATCCAAGAGTATAAAACGATTTTGTTTGGTCTTGTTTTATTTCGTGTCTTATGATTTTGTATGAGACAATTTTTGTTGACAGAATCAGAACATTCGTAACCTTTCCCTGCTAAGGTAAAATTGAAGATTGCACAATTGCATATTCGAGTGACTTGCAAGCGAATAATACATTAAGTGCTCATAGCAAAATATTAGTTCACTCTAAGGCATTTATAAGTGTTTGAAAGAAGAAAAACATATCACATTTTATATTTTTTGTTGAAATCGAAGCTAATTTCTCTTTATACAGTAAAATCTTTCAATATTGTCTGTTTGGTTTTATTTACAATGTAGCAATTCAGATACTACTTATATGGATATATTTAATGTAATCCTTATAAAAATAAGATGTGGTATGATAGCCAACTCTCCATCAGAGCAAATACGTAGAATAAATCAACTATATGTCACCGTGCGGCCTTAAATAATGAGTATTGTAGTATTAACACGTGTGCATGATGTTGTATCCTGTTGCTACTTGTATGGTACAAAAATCAACCAAAACATATCAATTCATTTTGGCTCAAGATGTCTTCATAAAATGTTCATTACATTGAAAAAGCTCCAAATTATCTCCGTTTGGTGCAAAAATGCCTTTTTTTGCATTCAAATGGAAATGGGAATATCCTTTTTTACTCATCTGTAACCTATATTTTTTTTTATTATTTTTTTCAAATAAGCTGTACTTAAACTAAACAATTGTAAAATTAAAGCGATTTCTAAAATTTAGTTCTTATTGTATTTCGATATTACCTCTATTTCTCCTATTAGTTCAACAGAAAAAAGTATCTTAACAAAATTATAAGAACCACAACGCAAAACCCCAGATAGTGAACCAATGCGTTCCAATGTGTTTACAGCAACTTGAACTACTTCAATATAGTGACGACAATCATCAATTCGCTCATGACGAGTAATGCTCCGATACCAATCAGTAAATTTAGAAAGAGAAACCCAATATTATTTTGAAGTTACAATAAACGAAACACAAATTAGAGTGCTATAGATATTTATCATTTTAGGAAAAGTTAAATAGAATATAGACTTAACTTTAATAATAAGTTTTTCTGACACACAAGTCATATTAAGTTTTATCCTTGATGTATATTTTTAATTCCATTAACATGAATGAAATCTGAGCGGAAACAAAATTGTAATTCGTGTATTTTTGTCTCCACCAGTAAATCATTTAACCAAACAACATGCACAGAACAGCTCAACGAAAATAACTCCTTGTAATGTTTTGTGTTTCTTTGGAATTTCTCCGATTTATTTACAATTGTTTGGCAGTAGAATTCGATACTAACAGGAAATGCACTGTCTGGAGTCGTGTCTTTTAAAAGGTTTTCTTCGTCAGTTGGTGAAAGTTTAATAAGAATTTCTGCTGTGAGATATGACCGTTATGATAATTGATGATTTTTTACGCTATAATTGGTTTTGTCACTTCGTGTTAATTATTGGTCGTGGCGATTTTGTTCTGTTTCATTTATCTTTTTCGTGTTTTTGCTTGTAGATGTATTAAATAAAACAAACTGCCACTGTGTTGTGTTTCCACTTCTCTTATTAAAGGTGTGAAACAAGATCTTGTTTGATAACACAATATTCTATCGGTTCTGAGTTAAAGACATATAGAAAATAAGAAATAGCATGAATATGTGACTGTTATGCCTCAGTAATATATTTTATCTCTATATTAAATTTATAAAAATATGGAGAAGTGGTATGTTCGTTTTATGAAAATTGATCTGTCTTGCGATTCATTAAATGCAAAAAACTAAGAATTTTCTTATCCCAGGCATATATTACCTTAGCCGTATTTGGCACAACTTTTTTGGAATTTTGGATCCTCAATTCTCTTGAACTTTGTACTTGTTTGGCTTTATAAATATTTTGATATGAGCGTCACGGATGAGTCTTATGTAGACGAAACGGTCGTCTGACGTACTTAATTATAATCATGGTACCTTTGATAACTATATTCGGCCTGACTTGGTTATGTATTTATGAATTTCAAAGGTTGTCCCATATCATTTCTGCTCTTACGCACTGTCCTAGTGGTTGGTGAAATTGGAGTTGAATATAAACAACCATTATATCATGTGTTAATCTGTCTGCTGCAAACCTTCAGTTAGTACTTTTTTGTTGATATATTTGTTTTTCTGGTGTTTTTGTATGTGTTTTTTTTTGTATTATATTTCTTCACGCAGAGGCTGATCAAACCTATATATCGAAATCAATTACACATTTTACCCGTCAACTTTAAAAATTTAAGATATTCATCATGTTCCGCAAAAAGGCCATTCAATATGCTGAATAAATCCCATAATCAAAAATGAGGTTTTGCTACGACCGGCCTATCAGATTATCAGGTCTCGACTTATAAGTTTGATTTGGCAATTGGTATCGATCTCGACTTATGAGTCTCATTATGCCTTTGGTATAGTTCTCGACTTATGAGTTTGAGTATGCCTTTGGAATCGTTCTCGACTTATGAGTTTGATTATGCCTTGTGGTATAGTTCTCGAATAATGAGTTTGAGTATGCCTTTGATATCGTTTTCGACTTATGAGTTTGATTATGCCTTTGGCATAGTGCTCTAAGTATGAGTTTGGTAAGGCCTTTGTTATCGTTATCGACTTATGAGTTTGGTTAGGCCTTAGGTATAGTTCTCGACTTATGAGTTTGATTATTCCTTTGGTATAGTTCTCGACTTATGCGTTTGATTATGCCTTTGGTATAGTTCTCGACTTATGAGTTTGATTATTCCTTTGGTATAGTTCTCGACTTATGCGTTTGGTTAGGCCTTTGGTATGGTTCTGGACCTAGGAGTTTCGCTAGGCCTTTGGTATAGTTCTCGACTTAAGAGTTTGATTATGCCTTTGGTATATTTTTCGTAGACGAAACGCGCGTCTGGCGTACTAAATTATAATCCTGGTAGCTTTGATAACTATTTACACCACTGGGTCGATGCCACTGCTGGTGGACGTTTCGTCCTCGAGGGTATCACCAGCCCAGTAGTCAACACTTCGGTGTTGACATGAATACCAATAATGTGGTCATTTTGATAAATTTCCTGTTACAAAAGTTTGATTTTTTCTAAAAACTAAGGATTTTCTTATCCCACGCATAGATAACCTTAGCCGTATTTGGCACAACTTTTTGGAATTTTGGATCCTCAATGCTCTTCAACTTTGTGTAAATTGTTTGGCTTTATAAATATTTTGATATGAGCGTCACTCATAAGTCTTATGTAGACGAAACGCGCGTCTGGCGTACTAAATTACAATCCTGGTAGCTTTGATAACTATTTCGACTTATGCGTATGATTATGCCTTTGGTATAGTTCTCCACTTATGAGTTTGATTATGCCTTTGGTATAGTTCTCGACTTATGAGTTTGATTATGCCTTTGGTATAGTTATCGACTTATGAGTTTGATTATGCCTTTGGTATAGTTCTCGACTTATGCGTTTGATTATGATTTGGTATCGTTCTCGACTTATGAGTTTGCTTATGCCTTTGGTATCGTTCTCCTCTCTTTCATCAAAGAACATTCCTATTCATTGAAAAATTTAAATAAAATACAAGACACGTTACAACACACACATACAAGCAAACAAATAATAATAAGTATAATAATGTAAGCGTTATATATCTGTTTGAATATAAGTTGACAATGTTCTGTCTATCAGATATGCCCTTTTAAAATTTTACATTAATTTAAAAGCCAGGAACACAAATATTGACATAGATATACTGTTCCCAGTATAGACAGATCCCGAAGTTTTGTAGTGGGGTGGGTAATTTGACATATACCGTCGCTTTCAAGTACCATTGAATGATTTACGAATACAATTAATTTATTTATGATTTATTCTTCCTATGACCTAAGATTTCAATCAGAAACGAGGGACGAAAGATACTAAAGGGACAGTCAAACTCGTAAATCTAAAACAAACTGACAACGCCATGGCTAAAAATGAAAAAGACAAACAGAAAAACCATAGTACACATGACACAACATAGAAAACTAAAGAATAAACAACACGAACCCCACCAAAAACTAGGGGTGATCTCAGGTGCTCCGGAAGGGTAAGCAGATCCTGCTCCACATGCGGCACCCGTCGTGTTGCTTATGTGATTACAAATCCGGTAAATAGTATAATTCGGTAGGTCAAATTCATTAAAGGGAAGGGGATTGTAGTTACGACGTAAGGAACATATCCGATATCATTTGTGAAGTAATCTTATAGTTTTCATGCATTTCAGAGGACACTTTCGCATCGCCCACATTTCAATCCTCAAATGTATCATCATGACACACAATATGCCGTGATAATTCATTTTCATAGATTCAAATATGGGCGGAGCTGGGGCATCCTATTTACTTAGTCCTAAATACAAGTACATTTTAATTATGTGTTATACAATATAATTAGAAGGTTTTCACGATTACGTCATTTTGATTGGCCGCGGGGTATTCCTATTGTTACATTTATTTTCGTTAAACATGCAACACCAATGCCTGAACGTGCTATCAATAACAGCCAACGCTAAATTATCATCCAAGTAAACAAACAAAAGGCCAGATTTAATTCTTAATTTTATGTTTATAGCATGCAGATGTAATTATAAGAATTGAGTTTATTTTTTAGTTGTATAGTGTTGTTAAAGAATTGAATCTTTGCCCATCTTTATATTAAACAACTCATTAAAGATACCGGGCTTATAATTTTCTACGCCAGACCCGCATTTCGCTTGAAAAAGACTCTCACAAGTTAAAAGGCCAAATAAATTACGAAGTTGAAGAGCATTGAGGTTCAAAACTTAAAAAAAAAATTGCCAACTACAGTTACAGTAATCTATTTCTAGGGAACAAAATTCTTAGAATTTGAACAATTTAATAAAGTTTGGTAAACAATCAGAGTAAACAGTTGATTTATAAAGCTTTCTGGACTGGTGAGAAGATGCACTTTAATCATTGCGTTTGCAACCAAAATACATTACAAAGCGAAACATTGAATTCGTTAATAATATTCTCTTTAGTATACCTTTGACGCTTATATTGTATTGAAAGCCCGTATTTGTCTGAAAGTGTCGGTGTTTAACATCAAGTAAACGGGAACACAGTATGCATCATTACAATAATAAAGGTAGAATGGCGAAATAAATCGAATATGTTCTGTCCGCGAGGAAAACAGCAGGTACAAAACATTTTGAATGTTAATTGTTGGTAGTCTGCACGTGAACATCCAATTACATGCGCGTATTTAAACTTTGAAAGCAACTGTGAGTTAAACACGAAAAACATCTGACTAAAAGCTTCAGGAAGTCATCATACATTATAAGAATTAACGATTTCAGTGCTTAATAATATCGCATGCTAGAGCATGTCATTTCTTTATAGAGAGGATGAAAGATGGCCGAGAAAACTAGTACTGTCAATTAATTTTTTCCATCGACTTTTTTTACGGAGACAAAGATGAAGTGAAAAAAACTCGTTGCAAACATGTTAAATTTTGATCTTCTTATATGTAAATATGAATCAAGTTAGATAGTAGAATAGAAAGAATAAATCCTCATGAAATCATCTTAAAAAAAAGTAAATGAAGGCTACAGCAGTATATCGGTGTTAAAAAGTCGATGGAGCGAAAACAAATCAGGAATACAAACAAAAAACTAGGGAAACACACTAACATCAAAAGATGTTAACAAAGGAACAACAGGAACACCGAAGTGCAACAACAATGTGAAAATAAATTCAGCAAAATACAAGTATCTGGTCCATATTAAAACAATAGACCACTTTCGAGTTCATCCGTCACCGGAAAAAACTCGTCAATTATACGCGTCTTTATCGCCGTCATTTGTGCGTTTAGGGGCGTCCTCACTTCCCATCCAATGTTGAGCGTGTGGTTGGAAAACTATAATTCTATATTGTACGCATTATTCGGCAAATTGAATTCTCAAAATTGACAATCAACACTGCTGTCATTAGGGAATTGTCAGTAAGTACCTACAGAGCAACCATTATTTCTAGTTTATCCTGCACAAAGACGATCACTAAGACGCTTGATGAACGTAAATAGTGCATGGATACAGGCGACCCCCTCTATCTGGTAAATGACGTCATAAAGGCGTGCATAATTGACGAGTTTTTGCCGGTGACGGATGAACTCGAAAGTGGTCTATTACAACAATAATATTACTTTCAAATAAGAGTTCATTTCTTCCGGCTGTTTACCAATGTAAACAATTATCTTATAATGGCAAACATATCTATGATTATCATTTGGAAGGAAATTGTGCATCATCCCATAAAATGTGTGAAATATAAATGAGGAAAGGAATCCTCACTAAAGACAATGTATCTGTACGTCTTCTACATTATACAAATATGATAAAGGTTTTAACAACTATTCCATACAGGAGACATACAAAAAAACTTACCAAAGATAACATACTCATCATTGTGTACGCCAGACTCACGATTCTTATACAAAAGAATCACCAGTGACATTGGGATAAAACAGAAAAAAGTTGAAATACCAAATCATGAACATAGTTTCGCATCGAGAACCATAATTTCGAAAGTTTTTTTTCTTCCAAATACAGCTAGGGTAATTCCTGGAGTAAAAATTATTGGTATTACAAAATATGCATGATTTAAGGTAAACACTAATCTTTTTGTTAGGGTTTTTGTTAGTCCTGTAACTCACAGAACATGCAATTTTAGGAGTAAGGATCCGTTTACAATATTTATCAAAGGTACCAGGATTATAATTTAGTACGCCAGACGCGCGTTTAGTCTACATAAGACTCATCAGTGACGCTCATATCAAAATATTTATCGCGCCAAACAAAAGAGGCGGACCCCACCACAACAAGGTGATCCGGAGAGCACGTTTTAAAAACGATATTACATAGAGTTAATACAAACAGAGGCAACCCCTTTATTCAAATACACAATATATGGAATCTACTGTAACACTTTAATTCAGAATTACATATATTAATAGAAACGAAAAATTGATCCATTTAGGTGTTAAGAAAGTGCTGAAGTCAATATTTGTTTTAATCATACATTTTCAACAAATTTTGGTTATATTTTTTTCGGTGTATGAAACAAAGAGTGTGTAAACCTTGTTTTACAATGTACTTTACTTTACTTTAGAGAATAATTGCAAAGTGCCAATATGTCATCTTAGAAGCCAGTTATAAATATTCTTTATTCTATCATAATAGAAGTTGTATAGCTGAACAAGTTATTTATAAAATATAGCATTTATACATTTAACGATGATAACTTGTAAAACAAAATGCTATAGGTGGTCTAAGATCATATTAAATGCTCCGCTAACGATCTATATAATTATTGAAATCAATACTTTCCAAGAGCTCCAGCTTGTATGATATTTTCAACGATATTATTACCAATTCCCATATATGGCTGCTAGGTTGAGCAATAAATTGCAAACCTTCAAAACAACTGACCCCAAGCATTCAATTACATCATTGGTGTTTATACAGAGTTACTATCATGGGAATGCCAATATTCAGTCGGGAAGCACGTCGGTCAAACCTTGGGGGAAGTTTTAACATCAAGTAATCAGTAGAGCAGTCTTTGATAAATGTTAGTTTACAGAATCACTTGACTGCATTAAATTAATTATAAATAACGGAAATATATAACAAATGACTTTGTGTAGTCTTCCCATCGACAGTCTGGTTTATAGTGCTTCATTGTCCTCAAATCAACCAATAAAAACGTCATTAGTAGGAATAGTAGGCAATTTATTTATAGACAAAGTTTACATGTTATAACATCTCTCCCTTTATAATGTTATTTCTTTCCCGAAAGAACAGTTTGTTCTATATGAATACAATCAGATATATGATTTACGTCAGTGAGATCGCAACACGATAACACAGCACTGCCAAATAGACGTCACCATACGGTCAACAACAATGAAAAATGACATCACACTATGCCAAACTTTAATCGCCCCGTATCAAGGATAGTTTGTGTATTACAAAAACATTACACATTTCAAATATATAAATATCTAATGTACAGTTTGAACGCATACTTTAAAACTTATTTTAAAGGCGAAGAATAAAAACATAACGTTTAAAAGATAAATTGTTCTGAGGTTATTGTAAAACAATTTTAACTGTATATAGTAATATTCCAAATATTTTAATCTCATATAACTTGTAGCAGATACATATATTTGACATACCAAACAAATTATCATTGCTGTATGAGGAAGGAAATCATATTCAGCATTAGATGGTTATTTCAAGACTGAAAATTGATTAGCGCTCGCCCGCTCTAGATTCTTTTTTGTTTTCGATAAAGACAAATCCACTATTAATATCTTTTTTTGTCTGGAAATCAAATTGTATAATAGAAAGGCGAAAGATACCAAAAGGGACATTCGAACTCATAAGTCGAGGTAAAAAAATTATCAATGTCATAGCTTTAATACAGCAGACATACAGACAAACAACAGTACACACAATATAACATAGATAAGTAAAGACTGAGCAAGACGTACCCAGCCAGAAACTGGGGATGATCTCAGTTTCCCGGAAATACAGGCCGTGGGGCAGAGTAATCCGCTGGATACTGAAATAAGGTATCGGCAATTCACATGGAAACCCACATATATTTCCACAAGACTAACCATAGAGGAAAACAACATGACTACAACTTATATATGTTCTGTGTTTTTTGGAATTTCTATGGTGACTCAAATATCATAATTGGCCGTACAAAGAAATTTATATTGCTAAGTCTTCCAAATCCCACCAAACCTTTTTAATACAGGGTTCACACATTGCTGATTATTGCTCCCGTCTGAGATCAGACAGAGATACGACAAGAAAAGTGAAAAAGTCTGATTACTATCCTCAATTATCTGGATTGTCCTATCATTTTCTGAACGCTAGTCGTTTAAGTTCGTAACAGATTCCTACGGGTCGGGAAGGGTCCGAAAAGTTCGGCGAAGCACAGTTAGATGCGTCCCATAACATTCGGGAAAACTCAGCCGATTTTGTCTAGTCGGATTACAATCGTGCCTATGTCGTGACAGATTCTGCTGATGTATCGGATCAAAATCCTAACAATGTCCAGATTGCATCCAGATCTTGTCGATTGCGAACCGTTTTTGCCGAAACCGTTCCAGAACAGTCCCGTTTTTAATACGAAATTCGTCAATAATGGCCACGTCAGAGTCCCGACAATTACAGAATTAAATACGAGTGAGACCAGAAAAAGCCGTTTGCATTCGCGATAGAGCGGACCGTGATAGGATTACGTTCCGACAGTACCTGCTGATCCCGATTATGCCTTCATTTTTCGAACGGATAACTTCCGTCAGCGTCGGTTCATTGTCTGGTTACTGTCTGATCTCTGTCGGATTTCATTAGGTAGAATCGGGACGCAGTCGTAACAGGCTCGGTCGAAATTTACCTGGCGAAAGATACAAATTGGATAAGAAGCGGATTGAGAACGGGATTATTGGGATAAATTCGCTTGGAATTTCGGCGCTTCCTGAACAATATCTGATTGTTGTCGTGATTAAATTATTTGTTTTACAAATTTTAATTTAAGTTTGAATTTCCATCCACGATTTACAGGATCTTGATCAGACTTTTGACAAATTTTAATCGGGAATGGTCCTGTCAAGGACGGCAGTAAAAATCGTGAATGTGTGACGCCAGCTTAAGAAGCGAATTGAGAACGGGATTATCGGGATAAAAACGCTTGGAAACGGTTTAATATCGACGCTTCCTGAGCAATATCTGTTTGTTGTCGTGATTAAATTATTTGTTTTATAAATTTTAATTAAAGTTTTAATTTCAATCCACCATTTAAAGGATTTTAATAAGACTTTTGACAAATTTTAATCGAGAATTGTTCTTTCAAGGACGACAGTAAAAATCGTGAATGTGTGACCCCAGCTTAAACCAGCGTTTTGATTGATCAATCTAATACTAGTAGATACAAGAGTTTACCATTGCTTTGGTTGCACTTCTGTTTTTACTATCATTTATATTGCTGTTTAAAATTAAATGCGTTATTTTTCCTGTACAACTTTCTACTTTGTGTTCCTTTCTGCGCCTTTGGAATGAAAATCTAAACAATAAATAAGGTTAAACTTAGGCTTCAACTTTTTCAGGCACGGTTGACTATTAATGATTTATGCAATTTTTAGATCCTTGGTAAAAAGTATTAACACAAATAGTGTACGCCAAGGTAAATTATAAAGGGGGAAGTCCATAAAAGTTGTCAAAATCTAACACAAATGTCTCAATTAAAACTTTCCTGATTTATGGAATAACCGTTTCACAAATGTTATCGGATATGTTCCTTACGTCGTAACTACAATCCCCTTCCCTTTCATGAATTTGACCTACCGAATTAGACTATTTACCGGATTTGTAATCACATAAGCAATACGACGGGTGCCGCATGTGGAGCAGGATCTGCTTACCCTTCCGGAGCACCTGATATCACCCCTAGTTTTTGGTGGGGTTCGTGTTGTTTTTTCTTTAGTTTTCTATGTTGTGTCATGTGTACAATTGTTTTTCTGTTTGTCTTTTTCATATTTAGCCATGGCGTTGTCAGTTTGTTTTAGATTTACGAGTTTGACTGTCCCTTTGGTATCTTTTGTCCCTCTTTCTTTAATTATAACATAAATCCATTAGGGAAATAGTTTACCGATGTTCCTATCTCTGTAATAGAAAATCAAGGTATAAAACAACATTGGGGGCTTTGAATTTTTCAAAAATACTTTACTCTTCAGTTTTACTGTTTGCTTATTTAAAGTGCTCTTATATAGTAGACATTGGCATTACAATAACTGTATTTAATATTTTTTATCCTCTATTCTTATTTTCAATACGGGGTCTATGCACCAAGCGGCCGATCTTTCAATTGACGACAGGTTGGAATTTTTCTTCTTTTTTGTAACATTTTCAAAGTTTCATTCTATTTTCAGCAGAATCAAGGATACATGATCATTGAGGCTTCTTATTCATACCCCTGTAATTAATTGTTATTTTTTTTTATATCTAAAACTTAACAAAACTTTATATAACAATTCATTGAAACATTTTGCATTTCCGTTTGCTGTTTGATCTAGTTCAAAAACCAAGAACAAATACTTTTATTTTTCGTTAAGAGCCCATTAAGCGATGGATTACAACAGTCACGTAGTATTCAACTGACAATCATATATTTCTTCTCAATTATATTCTTCATTGATTTTGAAAACAAGATGCACCTAAATAGGAGTGGGAATGGATCTAATTTGTCAACGGTTCTTGGTGGCAACGTCGTAATAAAGCGTTATTAATATTCATATATTTCATTCAAACCTGTTGTAATTCGACAAAAAATATGAACTTAACGGTCAGTTCAGTTCAATATATCAAACAGCCCTTCTCAAACCCCAGTCTGTGGTATTTTTTCTGCAACCGTAATACTTATCTTCCTTAAAAGACAGTCAACCTTTAAATACCGAGGATTTATGTTACTTCATTTCCCCATAACTATTTACCCATTTAGTTATTTTTGTTATTTTACTTTATCTACAAAAGCGAATGGCTTGAAACAAAAAAAATCAATTAATTAATTTCAATTCGATGCACTGCAATCTCTTTTGTAGCATCATCATACATAAGTGCGAGTTACTTTCAAATATACATTGAACGCAAAGTTCCGTACAATTCTAGTAAGCTACCTTCTCATCCCTATCATTTCATTGATGTTTAAAAAAAAGTTAGAGCACAAATTTTCTCTCGATTAAGTAAAAATTAATGAAAAGTCCTTTGCTATTAAAAATACAACTTGGTGAAATCTTGCACTTTTCATTTCAAAATTTATAAACGACTAGCAATACTGCGTAATCGTACATGTTGTGGTTTAAGATGCATGCAAGAGTCCATAAATGTTTATAATAAATTTTGCTGACATTTACCTAAAATCCAGAAATTATTTTTTACTAAAACAGTTAGTTTTCATTTTACTTGCACATACATAATATATAGTTGTTTAAAACCTTGTTAATTGCAGAGAATGACCAAAACCTATTCCAAAAATTGATTCAAAAGCAATACATATATCCCTGCAGTTCACACTGATGACTAAGAATCCGCAGTTAGTATTTGAGAAGCCTTTTTTGTCTTTTTTTGTTTGTTTTGAAGTCAATGTTTGCTAAATAAGCCACTATTACATCATTATTTTTATTGTTTCCTTTATTTTCTTAATTAGAATTATTTGAAATATATATTTGAATGTGACACATGGAATGTTTAAAAGCATTTTGACTTCCGAATCAGGAAATGTCATCTCATAGCACAAGAGATAAATAACATCTCATAGCACAAGATATAAATAAAGGCAACAGTAGTATACCGCTGTTCAAAAATATGGCCAGCTAAACATCCCGCTTAGATGGCAATATTAAGAATTATTGCTAATATGACACCACTACCGATAGAAATACAGCGCAAAAACACACAAGAACACTCGTCATTTAGAAAAACACAAGCAAATTATAGTCTACACAACATGCTAAACGCAGAGCAACAACGAACAAGGTCCTATTTCCCTTGATTTTACTTTTAGACACGTTAAAGAAACCTCTTTCCAAACTATTAAACTTTTTTTTTTATTAAACGATGATTATGATGCCAGATGATTATAGAAATATCATTTCATACCGGAGAAAATACATTTATCATACATTGCAATTTAGCTCGTAGATACGGGGCGCCGAATGGGACTCTTGTGGTTTTGTACTCAAAATTCAATTTTGTACGGACAAAAGTGACTTTTGTTCAACAAAAATGAGTTCAGTTTAACAAAATTTGTATCATACTACAAATTTGAAATTTTGTCATACAAAATTATCTATCAGCGGACAAAGGTCACTTTTGTCATGACAAAATTCATTTTTGTTACACAGACTTGACTTTTGTTACCTAATTTGAAAATTGAGCGACAAAAGTCAATTTTGTATTTAAATTAGTTTAGTTTGTTTTACAAAATCGACTTTTGTTACACAAAATTGACTTTTGTTACACAAAATTGACTTTTGTTACACAAAATTGACTTTTGTTACACAAAAATTACTTTTGTTACACAAAATTGACTTTTGTTACACAAAAATTACTTTTGTTACACAAAATTGACTTTTGTTACACAAAATTGACTTTTGTGAGACAAAATTGACAAAATTGACTTGTGTCTCAACAAAATTGACAAAATTGAATTTTGTCTCAACAAAATTGAATTTTGTCTCAACAAAATTAACAAAATTGAATTTTGTCTCAACAAAATTGATTTTTGTCTCACGAAAGTCAATTTTGTCTCACGAAAGTCAATTTTGTCTCATAAAAGTCAATTTTGTTGTTACAAAATTGAATTTTGTCATCACAAAAATGTATTTTGTCGTCACAAAATTGACTTTTGTCTCAACAAAATTGACAAAATTGACTTTTGTCTCAACAAAATTAACAAAATTGACTTTTGTCTCAATAAAATTTACAAAATGGACTTTTGTCTCAACAAAATTTACAAAATTGACTTTTCTCTCAATAAAAATGACAAAATTGAATATTGTCTCAACTAAAATGACAAAATTGAATTTTGTCTCAACAAAAATGACAAAATTGAATTTTGTCTCACAAAAGTCAATTTTGTCTCACAAAAGTCAATATTGTCTCACAAAAGTCAATTTTGTCTCACAAAAGTTAATTTTGTTTCACAAAAGTCAATTTTGTCTCACAAAATTGAATCTTACCGTACACAATTGACTTTTGTGATTTAATTTCCATATCAGGTAACAAAAGTCAATTTTGTATGCAAATATGTTTATATTTGCATACCTTTAAGACAAAATTGACTTTTGTCATGACAAATATGAATTTTGTCTACAAAAATGAATTTTGTCATGACAAAAATGAATTTTGTCTACACAAATGAATTTTGTCATCACAAAATTGAAGTTCTCACAAAACAAGTCTGTAGCACATAGTTTTGTAAGACAAAAATGATTTTGTTATGACAGAATTGAATTTTGTACAAAACCACAAGAGTCCCATTCGGCGCCCCGTAGTAGATGTCTTTTCTTTTCTATTGAAATTAATTTTGAAATATCATACACCTGTACAATGAATACATAAGACATTCGGCTTTGTTTATATTAAAACAATCGTTTTAATACTGTTAAGTTTTTCTCATTTGCATTTTAAAATACTTTTATAACGAGAACGGATCAATATTTATTTGTTGTGTTTGATAACTACTCGTACCTAGAAAATAACATAAGAGCCTCATATTTTTATACAAGTTTGGCATTTTCTGATTTGTATTTATCAAATTTTTGAGATTTTCGTATCTGTCTACTAAGTAAGTGATTCATTTTTTTCTTCTAATGATACTGTTAAAACGGTCACAAAACTATGAGTATTGAGCTACTTGCTCTGCATCTTTGAAGTAAGCTTTTGATTTTTACATATTTTGGCCTCGAACATCACTGAAATGACATTGATTGTCGAAAAACTACTCAGGTGCAGCAAAATTATATCGTTCATTAAATTAATTGTCTAGTGGTAGCAGGTCTGATACCATTAACTGATCTATTTGTTAAACCCTTTATGTTGCAAAGAATATCAACGTAAATATTTTCCACTTCATAACGGAAAATTGTTGTAAAACTTTATCTATTAAGAAAAATGTAGAATCACAATATCAATGTAGTTTTACAGTTTCAGATTTAAGTTTCGAAATCTGTTTTTTCTTCAAAACTGAATGATTTTGTTTTTTTCTAATCATTAAGCTTATCAATGGCTTAACACTGGTCAGACGTACTTCGCCTCTTTTACATTTAACACCCGTTTCATATTAAAGTAGGAAGTGCTCATTTATGATTCAGTATAAAACTCCATATTTTAGTACAAAAACAACAAGAAATTATAAATGAAATAACAGATAAAATCGTACCACCAGGCATTAATTAATTTGAAGAGGTTATAAAATCTATTTCTAAATTATTAAAGTCTGGTGATCCTACATTTTATCTTAAATCTGAAAGTCAAATATTGTTTACATACAGTGAATATGAATATAGCTGACATTCTAAACACACATTTTTTTTTAAAGTTTTAAAATTGAAAATTTAGTATGAACTTCCAAGTAATATAAACAATCCCTCATTTAAAATTGAGGAATTGATTATAATTGGCAAAGAAAAAGGATGACGCAAAATAGAAAATTCAGTGCTGAATCAAAAAGTCAATACAAATTGACAAAATTAAACGCTATCAGTCAACGGAACATGTGAAAAACAACTGCCAGATTTGGTACAGACATTTTCCGAATAAAATTGTGGGTCTAACCTGGTTTTATATCAAGCAGCTAAATCTCACACTTATATAGCAGTTAAAGTATTAAGCTACTTGATTAATTTTATCAATTTGAAACCCTTATTTTTTTTAACCTTATGTTGGTGTTTCCCCATTACATATACACATAAATCAAACTTGATATTTTTTAACCATTTTACTTTTTACGTTGTTATTCGATATTTCTACAGGTTAAAATAAAGTTATTTTGCTCTCGTTTTTTTAGGTAAAGGAAATCGTATTAACTTCCACCCTTTTCACTACTAGTAAATTATACACGGTTTCAGATCCAGATACATTTCCAAACAGAAGTTTCTAAATTTCATTCTATAGAACTTAGATATAACGTTTTTACGTTACACAATTATCAACCTATACATGTATCAATGTTTACATATACTGTATCTCATATATTAATTACTTTGTGTTCTTCAGTGTGTGTTCCCTAGTAAACTATTTTAAGATGATTATTCGAATCATTTTTCTAGTTATCTGTGAAGTAGTTTTGAAAATGAGATACAATTGTTTTTCATCATGTATCTGTTGTAAAATTCAACCACTCATTTTAGTATGGTATTTGTTTTTAAATTTTAAATAAAATTGATCAGCTCTTAATAACGGTTAAACTCCATTTATATAACCCTTTTTTAGAATTAAAACTTACTGTTTTATTTTTGCTTTCAAATTAAAGTCAGCCATAACACTGCAACTGATTGCACATTTAACTGATAAAAATTCCATTAATGACAGAATTATTCTTAGTAAAGCATGTAAAGGGTCTGATATGTTATCTTGACGTGTTGGTTTTGTATGGATTAAACAGTTTTCATCAAATATTCTATGAACTTATTGACTTTCATACCATAATTGTTGGGTTTATCTACTCGACAGATTCTTGTCTGTTTTTCTTAATAATGAAATTAACGGTACCAATTTTCTTGCACCAGATGCGCATTTCGACAAAACATGTCTCTTAAAATATCTGGAATGTTGTTATCCATTGTACTAAATTATTTTTTAAAAAGAATATAATCACACACATTTACTGCCCTGCTTAAAATGCACGATCCTTTCTGTACATTTCATAAACATTCATGGCATTTGATATAGTTTTATCAATTTAAAGTTTATCTGTCAAGATTATTGTGGAACAGGATGGGCGTTCTCATGAAAAAACCCCAATTTATTTCATATTCTACTCATACATTTGTAGTGTCGTCACAGTTGCACGTGTGGAACAGGATCTGCTTACTCTTCCGGAGCACCTGAGATCACCCCTAGGTTTTGGTGGGGTTCTTGTTGCTTATTCTTTAGTTTTCTATGTTGTGTTATGTGTTCTATTGTTTGTCTGTTTTTTTGGGGTTTTTTTTTTTTCACCAGGCTTTGCCTTTTTTTTCGATTGATGAGTTTGACTATCTTCTGGAATCTTTCGTCCCTCTTATTTAATATGTACTCAAATGCATTCATCAAATTGTTCTGATCTTTGGTTCATGATCTTTATGAGGTGTAATTAGGTGTCGTGCAATTACGGAAAAGTAATTTTTTTTTTTTATAATATCTGTTGCAAGGGTTCATATTCTTCGCATTTGCAAACTTTATTTTAATCCTTTTTTAATATTAATTTCAAAGAACATCTATCATTAATTGGGTAGACAAAATAACATTATTACGATATATAAGGTCAGTGACAAATGTGTTTAACTTGCAACAGACTTCTTCGCTTCATAAATACATTGTGAATGAAATACGTTGTTGTTCAATACAATATATTTAATGGTAATTGAAGTCACTGCATTATTAAGGTTAGTTATGGAATTGAAAGAACAGATCAACACTCAGCCGTAAACACCGAGTAAAGGAAAACACAAAACTAAAACTTATCAAAAGTTTCAAAAAAGTAAACGTACCAGGACAAGAAAAACAAGACAGCACGCGAACTTGTACACAAGTGTAGAGATACAATAACTCAAACTAAGTCTTCAGTAACAAGAATGTGTCCATAGTACACGGATGCCCCACTCGCACTGTAACTTTCCATGTTCAGTGAACCGTAAAATTGGGGTCAATACTTTAATTTAGAATTAAATTTAGAAAGGTCATATCATAGGGAACATGTATACTAAGTTTCAAGTTGATTGGACTTCAACTTCATCAAAAACTACCTTGGCCAAAAACTTTAACCTGAGCTTCGCACTATCATTTTCTATATTCAGTGGACCATGAAATTGGGGTCAAAACTATAATTTGACAATACAATTAGAAAGATCATATCATGGGGAACATGTGTAGTAAGTTTCAAGTTGATTGAACTTCAACTTCATCAAAAACTACCTTGACTAAAAACTTTAACCTGAGCAGGAAGAACGAACGGAGGCACAGACCAGAACATATAATGCCCTCTACTATCGTAGGTGGGGCATAACAAGTGTTAAGTGACATCAGGTGCCCGTAAAGGGATAGAGGATAATAAACGTTTACCATACATTTTCGGTTTTACCGAAAGGTTTACGTTATGAAAAAGACGTGTCAGGTTGGTGATGTCCAAATACGTAACAAACAGTACTGTGTATGATTTATCTTATCATTGATATGGTTATATTTATAAATAAAACTGTTTACAAAATTTAGAATTTTTGAAATACTAAGGCTTTTCTACCTCAGACATAGATTACCTTAGCTGTCTTTGGTAAAACTTTTAGGAATTTATGTCATCAATGCTCTACAACTCTGTACTTTAAAACATTTTTGGATTCGAACGTCACTGATACGTCTTTTGTAGACGAAACGCGAGTCTGATGTATATAGAAAATAGTCCTGATATCTATGATGAGTTTATCAAAATACTATTTAATAGGGATTGTGTGGTATATGTCCATAATCGAAACATACCGAATTGTGTTAATGTGGTATGTCCAAATCAAAAACAGAAGGCTGTTGATGTGTTTGATTTGTCCAATACGAAACACAAGATATCATGTGTGTTCTAACCAAATACGTAACAAAATAAAGTTTGAGTGTCGTCCAAATACGAAACAGACAATATTGTATTTAAGAACCAATACAATATCTAATGTTAGTAAGTGTTCCATCAGAACTAGTCTTCTTATTATGACTGAATCTTGACAGCTTAATATACTAGACCGTAAAAGGTTCTTTATATTGGCAAATAAAGGCGAAAAGGCTTCATGCTAACAGCTGTCGTAATTTAAAATCGTTTAATTGATAACCAGATCATTCTGGTAAATACCTATTGATCTTTGTGTGTTATGAATAATCTTGGATTATGATTTAATTTTCTTATTGGTAATTAGGGCTACTAACGTCATATATATATAGAAATGTAAACAGATACGGGAAATGTGCATTAATCATCAGTAATATCATCCCTTAAATAGTTATGTTAATTCACATCTATCTAACTATCTACAAATCAAAAGCAGCACAACATACTTGTCATAAATAAAATATCTATCACGTTATCATTCAAATTATGCACATATATTAATCTGTACTGATGGTACTATAGGGTCATGTATCATCGTACAGCGGATACAGGAACTAACCAAGCAGGCGTGAGCGATTTTGATCTTACACGGTATCGAAAATCTGTGTTTTGTTCACATAATATCAATATGTACATCAATTTAAACATATTTGCTGTTTTAAGAAATGATTCGGTCGTAGGTTGATGATGAGAGATGTCTCATTATTTTCCCAAAACAAAAGGGATTACTAAAACATTATAAAAGCATGTGCAAATATTTGTCAAAGAAAGTGGCCCTCGTCTCATCCGATATAATTCTATATTCATTGCAACACTTTTTCTGATAAAAGGTCAATGTGTGTGTAATAAGTATAGCTGTTTTCAATAATTGGCATTGCAATCTTTCATACACATATTGTTTTTCGATATTTTATCACTTAAGAAGCGTTGTGTACGGTGTTTAGCTGACCACATAAATCCTTAGGTACAGTGCATAGTTAAGTTGTTGTACACCGAACACAAAAACTTTATTTTCATACTCGTTTATTACCCAAAAAGTTTCCAGGAATGAGTAATCACGGGTAGGTTTGTGATTGGTAACTATTACTTTTGCCCTGTATTAGGTTACTTTCAGATAAAACATGTAAATGTCTCAACAACTGTATCGAAATTGCAAGTTGGTGTTCACAGTCACAACTATTTGCGCATCTACAAGTTAATTGTTCTTATTAGAATATAAAAGTTGTTATATGAATAGGAAAAAATCGTTGCGAGAATTATTTGGGAGCAGGAATTTCAAATGTTGAGAAATGTACATTGAATATTGATAAAGCAAAACAAAGATTTTCATTTCCGTGTAATGTCAAAATCGATTATGCCCGCTTGGTTAGTACCTATATCCGGTGTACTGATGATACACGGTGAGGATTATTGCATGAATATTCCTCAATATAACACTTTTATGGTATAGCAATATAATATTAGAAGGTAGAATTTGTTTTAAACAAAGATTTTGTCGTTGATGACGTCGTGAATTTTGATTTGTTTTTGCACTAGTGCAATATTGGAACTTATTGCACGCTAACATTTGGTTATTTTCTGTGGGAAATATTATATTGCTATGCAATAAATTGTTTTACTAAACCCTTTTTTTTTTTTTTTTATCTTTTCCTTAACTTTAGTTTAAATGAATTCAGACACATATTTCATCTGAGTATATAGGCAACGTGTTCATGGTGTTCTAAAAAGAAATTGAAATAAAGTTTACATGGGTAAACAAATTGATGAAAACATTTAGTGTTGGCTTTCAATACGTATTGATTTATAATAACACAATCACTAATCATTTTAATCTTTAAAAAATCTCTTGTTTTTTGCAAGAAAGCAAGAAAGTTAGCACAAATTCTGAAAAGTATGACTAATACTTAACGCTTAGGTGACTGTATTGGAGATTCCGTACATATATGTCCACTTTGTTCGAAAATCGGGTAATTTGTCAACGATTCATAGTACAATGAAATGCGCTTCAGTTACATTACTGAGTTAAGCGGCAGCTCCTCTTTTCGCAGACAACTATGGTAATATGTCAACAATATTTTGTCATTACAGTCTTAAACGACACATTTGAGTCATCGTGATTTAGTTTCAGATCTCGACATTTTCAGTATGATGCTCTACAATTTTGTTTTAGAAAATTGGGTAATCATTTAATTTCATGTATTATTTAGTTTAAAGTATTTTTTAATCTTTTTTCAGTCTACTTAAAGGATTGGTAATTAAACAAAACAACAAATATGGACGCACATGTATATAACCTCTAGTTATATTCTGTACAATTAAAGTTAAGATAAACTCACTATACCAAGATTAAAATTTTGTATTTACGCCAGACGCGCGTTCCGTCTACAAAAGATTCGTCAATGACGTCAAATTCAAAAAGTAAAACAGCTCAAATAAATACGAAGTTGAAGAGCATTGAGGACACATAAATTCCTCAGGGATGGGGTAATTGAAAATGTAATAGTAATTAAGTGTAATGCATTACAATTACCATGTAATTAAATGTAATGTGTAATTGAGCAGTTTTTTAATTACATGTAATTGTAATTTAATTAATTACATTGAAAAAAGCATGTAATGCTCAATTACTCTTGAATTACATTTCAACTACATATACTTTAATGGTGTTAAAGATAAGGATTTGTGTTTAATAATATAAATTGTAAAATAATACTTGTTTTTCAAATATTGATATCACATACTTCTTTAATATATGAATTCTATAATTCATACTGAAGTTACAATGTATATTAATATTTATTTGATCTGCAGATGGTTTTTTTTAATAATTATTATTTAATTTTAAATTAAAAAAATGTGAGAATCATCTATTAGTGTTCCGTTTTTTAAGAAAGATCTTTTAACTAAATAGATTGATAAGTAATTAATCACCTTGTTAAACAAAAACAAAAAAAAGTGTCACTGTGAAAAATCTTTCTTAGACAGTTCATTTAGAATTTAAAATCACTGCACACAATCATTTTTTCAAATAAGTATACACAAAAGGATTATAGAAATAGAAAATAACAGCTGTAAAAACAAACAGCAATTAATCAGATTAAAATGTCTAGGGGAAATGTCACTGTTACATGTATTTTTTTTTATCTTATTAGCAAAATATTGCTTACATTTAGACATTATACATACATTATTTGTACTGAAAATTATTTTCAATATTGTGACAAGCACACTTTTTGATATTTTTAATGTAAAAACAATATTTATGATTTATGTATAATATCTTTATTTATATTATGTTTAATTTAAATGACTTCATTTATGAGATGTCACAATACCCCTTGATGTATTGGCAAGTTAATAGGAACCAATTCCCCCTCCTTTCAATATGATGATCTTCTGATCATAGAACTTCCATGTTCTGATCAAGTAATATCTGCCACATCAGCTCCTGTCGAAAAGCTATTTAGAATTGATGTCAAAGTGTTCAGACCAGAGAGATTCAGACTAAATGACAAAACATTAAAATAGCTAATGATTATGAAATACAACGCTTAAACTATGCTTACATGAATATTTTACACATGCATTATTTATGCATGTATAATATTGTTAAAAAATACCATGACGAAATGTAATGTGTAATTTAATTAATTACTTTAGTAAAGTAATTGTAATTTAATTAATTACATTTCAAAAACAGTGTAATGTGTAATTGATGTAATTGATCATTTTTGCAATGTAATGTGTAATTGATGTAATTGATCATTTTTGCAATGTAATGTGTAATTTAATTAATTACATTCCAATGTAATTGACCCCAAGTCTGAAATTCCTAAATGTTTTCCTAAAATAACTAAGGTTATATTCCTGAGGTAGAAAAGCCTTCGTACTTCAAAAATTCAATGTTTTGTAAACAGTCAATTTTATAATATATCAATGATAATTCATGTCACTTATATCACTGATTCTTGCAAATAAAGGCAAGCATTTATTAGTTTACCCTTCCAAACTGTACACGTCTAACATGTCTAAGGCAGTCTAACTCCTATTTGGTAGAGCAGGAGATGTTGCAGCAACGAGAAGCGACAAATCCGATTATAGCAATATTTTATTATAATGAATCACTCCAAATTCCAATGACTTATGTCATCCTCTGTATTAGCGCATTTACCCTTACGATACTTTTCATCTTTCCCACAAAAAAATAAAACAATAAAATATCGAACTACAAGTTAAATTGCATAACGGAAAGTCCCTTATCAAATGCCAAAATCAAAAGCGCAAACAAATCAAGCGAATGGGAAACAACTGTAATCTTCCTAACAAAGCAAAATTGAACCTGGTTTTATAGGTAGCATAACCTCTCATTTGTATGATAGTCGCAAATGTTTAACATCATACACCATACAGAGTAATATGATTTCCATCAGTTTTCTAACGTGTAATACAGTAACACTGGAAGATTTTGGAATCATTGTTTGACCATGATTTAACAGATTAGTCAAGTGACTTAAAAGCTTATTGTTTCATAAGTATACATACATACTTAATTCCATAATTATAACCCATAATGCAGCATTGTATAACATAGCCAAACAGTTATTAGGACCTGGTGTTGGAAACGATCGTATACGATTGCTAGTGGTTTCACTTGACATTTAAAAGATTTTTTCATGGTTATCTTTCAATCGGCACTGGTATTATTCTGAGAAATGCCAGATTGGACCAAGAGCTTCATTCCAGGGTCATGATATGGGTCAATACTGATACAAACCTGAAGAACCTGTATAGAAAATGTTAGAAATAATTCATAATGTATGACATAATGAGCCATCTATTTCACGTTTAGGTATTTTTGGTTTGTTTTGTTTTTTCGTTTCGTTTCGTTTTTTGATTGTTTGTCCTGTGTGCTGCACATCGTTGCGTTAAGAACACGCACACTCTAGGAACAAAACATATATATTAATTCTCTCATATTGAAATTGAATAGGGTGTCGATATCCGACAGCTGGTCTGATAAGAAAAAAAAGTTATCAAGTAAAAATGTGTGATAAATCATTATCCTATTGTCATTGTAGATGATCTGTACATATAACAAAAGAAAACAGAGAATTAAAATGGAAAATGTGTCAAAGAGACAACAACCCGACCATAGAGCAGACAACAACAGAAAGCCACCAATTGGTCTTCAATGCAGCGAGAAACTACCGCACTCGGAGGCGTCCTTCAGTTTGCCCCTAAACAAATATATATACTAGTTCAGTGATAATGGACGCCATACTAAACTTTGAATTATACACGAGAAACAAAAATTAAAAATCATACAAGACTAACAAAGGCCAGAGGCTCTAGACTTGGAACAGGCGCAAAATGCAGCGGGATTAAACATGTTTTTGGAGATCTCAATCCTCCCCCTATACATCTACCCAATGTAGAAAAAACAAACGCACAACAATACGCACAGTAATACTCAATTTAAGAAAACTCCGAGTCCGGTGTCAGAATAGGTAACAAAAGAAAATAAACAAATTGACAGTAATACATAAATAACAAATGACAACTACTAACATGCAAGCTCCAGATCTCAATTAAACTGATTGCAGGATAATGTCTTCATCATATGAAAATCATGAACAAAAACAAATCAATGTAAATTCCAAAACAAGGAGAATTTCTATCAAACCGGATAAAACTGGACGCTCATTTCATCAAGTAAGGACAATTTTAGACGGATACCTCGAATTTGACAACAGCGGTCATCTTACCTTAACAGCAATATACCATCTTAACCTGCACATTTCCAAAATCATTCGCTTGCCAAGAGCTTGCCAATGCAATCATTCTTCATTAAATGTCACCAGTGTCTGAGCAGAAAAGTCGATGAATCAGGGTTATGTCAAAGAACGTCTTGTCCTTTTTCTAACATAGTTCATCGGATGGGACCAAGACCATGTTGATAATCAATTTCACAAAGAATACATGATGCTCTTGAAGTAAATGTTCTAGTTACTTCGTTTGTAAATCATCGTAGCTACGTGTTACATTGGTTGTTTTATTTGTATTGTATATTGTTTAACTTTACTCTTTGCGTGGCTCGGTATTTATACGTATGTTTTGTTCATACATTGTTTTCAATAAAATGGACCTCTAATTGACTGTCATACTACTGTTGCCTTTATTTATACAAGTAAGAGATTTAGTTAGCTTTTAAAAACCCCATTTTAATTCCCCTTTTTCCACACACACAAAAAAACTGTACACAGTAAGAATAAATAGAGCTTTTATTTGTATTAGTTGATTTTGATATTTGATAAATGACTTAAAGTCTTTGCGTTTTGAATTTTCCTTGAAGTCCATTTTTTGTAATTTTACTTTTACCTGTTTTTTATTTAGATAGTTACCAACACCTAACTCATATTTAAGCTGTTGACATTTACGTTATATTGACAAAATTCGTTGATCAACCCAAATAAATATAATTGGTTAATGTGACAGAATTTTAAATATGTAAGTAAAAAATATAATTGAGATTGAATGTACTGTAATATGACAGTAGTTGTCAATTCGTTTGATGTGTTTTATCATTTGAATTTTCCATTTGATTAGGGACTTTTCGTTTTGAATTTTTTTCGATTTTCTTTTGGCTTTTTTTGATTTTACATTTTTTATATATTTTCTCAAGAACAGTTCCAGCATTAGTTTTTTAAATTCCCATCAAATTTTATTTTTGTCAAATGCAATCTTATAAGATTTCTGCTATTTCAATGTTATGAACCAAAAAGAAGACAAATAATTATCTATATTTGGCATTCAAAAGGTCACAAGGAAGCATCAAGAAATATTTGTAGAAGATTTTTATTTCAGAATGTTACTTTTTCTCTTCTGGGAATATGCCTTTCGTGCAACACGGTGTCAAATGTACATGGTTTTCAGGTTGTATTTTCCAAAGCTAGGATTAAAATTTAATCCGATTCAATTTGTAAACTTAATTGGGTACCTTGGCATTGGCCTTGAAAAAAAATCCTATGTTATCGCCTTGTAGGTGACATGTACTAACATTAAAATATATTGAAGAAGCCACCAGTTTCAAACGGCAACCTTCGTTACTATAATTTCAGACATAGCCAACAGTAACATATTTGTTTGCCTGTTTTATTCTGAATAATACAAAATCTCTTTTCTTCGACGATTAAGCAATCAACGAACAACACATCCTATCTACCTTGTTTCCGAAAAAGGTGTTTTAACATCAAAATCATCTTCCCACTTGGCAGGTCCAAACAGAGTCTGTGTAAACATCATTGTGCCAACTAGCAATAGTGGACAGAAGCCGCACGCACCCAGACTACATTATGGTTGTCTAATGAGAATGAGATTCAGTGCACATCAATTTGAAGGGGGATATAGTTTCTAAATTATGCAACACTGAAGTTGAAGATGAAATTCGTTTTCTTCCTCAATGTCCTCTTGAAGAAGACAATAACAATCAAAACCAAGGAGTTAACAAAGACTCACAAAACCAAAGGACATTTACATCAACAGTTATAAATAATAAATAAGAAACAAAACTATAACTCCACTAAAAACCGGGAGTGAAACCAGGTGCTCCGGAAGGGTAGGCAATTCCTGCGCGTATTCGGCACCAGTCGTTTTATTTCAAAAAAATTATTTTATTTATTTTAAGAAAAAAAGATCTGATTATATATAATTATTTAAATAAGGTTAACTAAAAACTTTGAAAGCCTCCGAATTAAATCAAATTTAAAAAAATTAATGTCGTCTGAAGATAATGTCATCATTAAAAAGAAAGTTTATCATTGTGTACTTGATATAAAGAGAGAAATCTAATTCTCTAATTTTTGGGCAATTTTTACATTTCCTGACCGGTGTGAGAAAAATATTTCTCCTCTTTAGTGAAAGATCTGTTTTCGGCAAATGATTGGTTGAAATTTAATTGTGACGTTAAATTTTCTTGTTTTCTTCTGAAATTTCTTATTATGACGTCATGCAAAGAAGCGACCATGCCTGATGACGTCACATCAAAAGTACACAACTGTCCTCAAATCTTTGAAAAGGAAGAATAGAAATCATTAGAGAAACAGATTCCATCACTGTAACTTGTGTTCCGGACCAATATGAGTATTTGGACCATAAGCGTATGGTCATGACCTTATGCCTAACTCATATGATCAGACCATACGCGTATGGTCCGACCGTAGGCGTATTTTTCGGACCATATGAGTATAATACTCGTTTGGTTATTTACGGGCCGGACCATATCAGTATTTAGACCATTTTGTTATTTTTTCAAATTACATTATAAACGTTTCAATAATACAAAAACTGTATCTAAAAAATCAATTTAAGGTGGTATGGGTGTCTTTCGCCATTTTGGATTGTAAAAAACAGAGAATCTAAGGTCCATATTTAATATCAAGTTAGCAAAACATGATGCAGGAATGCAGATATTTAATGAGAATTTTCATTTAAAAGAACCAATTTATAAGAATATAACTTAGAAATATTAATATTTTTACAAGTGTAGATTATTTTTGGTTTGTTTTTGAATATTTTTAAATTGGCATTTTAAGGGGAGCTAACTCTAAAACAGTGCATTTTCTGAAGGACTCTTCATGAAATTTTCCTATTTTGTCTTTTAGCGGGGAAAAACGTACGGTGACCCTATCTTTTCTTTTGATATTCTCAAAGCATTGTCTGAAAGCAATCTTTTCCTAATCTATTTTACAATTCTATCATTTTGTTTAGTTTCTATTCACAAAATGTTGTTTTTTCCTGTATAATCCATACAAAATTTGTCATTTTGTCACAACCTGTAGCTTGAGAAAATGCACGGTGACCTATCATTTTTATAATATTTTTTAACATGTATCAATAGATACTACATTTTGACAAAGTATGAACAAATTCTATCATTTTTATTTTAGACTCCCATACCACCTTAAGTCATAATAAACGAGTGACTGATGAAAAATAATGTTATTTTAATTCTTGAACCAATGCATACAAACATCATAAACTAAGTCTTCTGTGTACGATTTTATTTTTTTCTCATAAATTTCGTACAATCGGTTTTTTTTTTCAATAGGTCAGTGTTGTTGTAAAAATATGGCAGGTAATTAAAGTTCATGTTTTGAAGCCGAAGTATAACGATTGTCACCTGTTCGTCAACAAACAACAAAAAAGCTAGTCTCGATTACCCAGACGCATATCTAAATATAGCTCTACTTTGAAAAATAAATCGGCTGGATGATCGAGACTACAAAAAAAAGCATGCGTATTGAGCACGTGTTTAACATGTACAATCAGATAATAGTTTATTTTAGCGATCACCGGAGGTCACTTTGCGTACGGAAAATATGTCGGGAAATTGCTTCCTGGAAGGAAGCAACTAAAATAAAGTAAACTTCTTCTAAATTGAACAAATTAAAGATTTTTTTTCAAAAAAAAGCATATGTTCATAAGTTTTATAATGAAATTATCTATTGATTAATAAAAAGCATATGTATTATTTTATTTTAATTGGAGGTTTCTTATGACTTTAAATGGACAGTAGCTACGAGTTATATAAAAAAATATAAAGTTTGATTTTTTTCTGATCAATCAATAATGAAAGTGAAATGGTGAAATAACAATTCGCTTTTTGCAGCCAAAAAGGTTCAATTTTGTCAAATTACGCTAAAAAACATTGATAATTAGATATTCACTTGCAAGTGAATGAGTCGATCTCTTTATATCCGTATTCATGTGAACTTCAATTTAACCCCTAGCTAGAGATTGACAACGCATGCATTGTACGTGTACTGGTTATTTAAAGAAAAAGAATGTCAACAATGAATAAATAAAGGCAACAGTAGTATACCGCTGTTCAAAACTCATATGAAAGTGAAACTATGGTAAATCTTTTGATTACTAATTCGATGCACATAAAATCATTCTTATACGGTTAAAAACAATGAGAAACATCTATTTTTAATCTATAAAATAAAATCAAACAGACCTATAAAAATCCAATTGCACGTGTTGGTTTAATCTATTCATATCTTTATTTATGTTAACATCGCTTATATGGTAGTCTGAGGTCAAATCGATAGTTAATTAGATGGCGTCTGGACTAACATACACACGAAACGAACCTATATATTATCTACCCCATGCTCTGTAAACTGTTTATTCTAGACTTTTGATAATTTGGATGAATGTTTTACATTGTTATAAATCAAATATGAGAATTCGAGTCAAATCGGTGACCAAAAATTTGACAGCTAATGCCCCTTTAAGGAATGAATGTCATATTTTTTTTCTGTCTATGAAGAAATAACATAAAAAACGCGCGTAGTGGGCTATTAACAATTTGCATCACATTTTTTGTGTTATTTCTGAGACTGACAAAATATTACAGTTACAAATGTATTTCTTATAACTTAATTCTATATCCCATTATAAACCGGCGTAAATCATGAAAAGATTATAATGACGACATGATCACATGACAAAATTGTGTCGATGATATGATAAACAAAACAACGTCAGCCAATCAAAAGACGCGTTACATCCAAAATTAAAGTATTGCTTGTTAAATGACAGTTTGTTAATTTTATAATTAAAAAAATACGTAAAAATTTAATATTGATGCCATAGTAAGTTTTCATCGCTAGTAACATTCTTGCATGTATTCTTGGAGTGACATTTAATACCACACGGTATCATGGCTTTTTGGCATTTGCGTGCCTTGGTAGTGCACGATGATTTTCAGTTAAACCTTTTGTTTGCGAGTGAACAGCTAGCCTTTTTGAAGCTGCGTAAGGTGATACCGAGGTCTTTGGCCATTCTGAACTCTACGGTGTTTTTAATAAGCTCTTAGATCTCAAAAATCGCAAAATGACTACAATACACCATATTCACAAGACTGAAAAAAAACCTGCGTTACTTTCCAGTTACTTCTTGTGTAACAGTTCATTAAGAATTTTTTGGAATTTAATTATTTGAGTCGACATATTGCCATTCACCTGTAATAACAAATCGGCAATAGTCATTGGTAATGACCGTCGGTATAGAAAAATATTTTTATTATAGTTTTGACAAGTAAGTGCAATTAACTTTTTTTTAGCTAATCTTTTTATCATAATAAAATTACCTATATGATAGCGTCGTTTTGATGAATTTCATACCATATGAAGACTTTAAAAATATTAAAAGTAAGCTGTAACAGGATGTTAATTACCCCGACCATATGCGTACGATCGGACCATACGCGTATGGTCGGACCTTATGAGTATATATCTATGATATCTGTAGAACCTTTTCTACACGAAAAAATTGTATTTGATTTAACTGTTATAATAACCAATCAATGTTATCAATATGTAATCACTTGTATTAATTTTAACTTAATTGAACTACCGAAATTATTGGCCGTCATAATTGACAATAAAAAGAATTTTTATTGTATTGTGTTGTTTGGTTTCCTTTTGTTATATTGTAACAGGACCTCAATTACTGAATATACGATATCTTCCCGTATCATAATTTGACGACAAAACCTTCATTTCAGATACCAGGCTTATAACTGTTTCTGCCAGGTGTGTGTTTCGTACACAACAGACATACCAATGACGCGCGAATAAAAAGGTTAAAAGGCCAAGATAAGTACATAGTTAAAAGATATTAAGAATAAAATAAATCTTAATAAGTTCAGCCCGACTTAAGTGGAATTTGTGTTATCTTTTGTTTTCAGTTATACTTTGTTGAATGTTGTATTTGTCATTGTTTTATTTTCGTTTGATGTTCCTCATCCTTCAACGAATATTTTTCTAAGGCATCTTCTAGTTCAAAATTGACAGTTTTCATCATACCATGTCATATATAAAAAGAAAAAATATAATTTTGAATATCAATTTTTTAAACATTGAAGGTTGCCTAATGTCTAAAGGCTGTAACCAAGTAGTTTGAAAAAACTACCTTAAATTAGCATCGCACTTTATAGGTATCACTTGATATGTCTTACTAAACTTCCTTGTAGAATGAAGACAAATTAAAGTTGTTTGATTATGTTATTACTGTGAGTTGATTGACCTTTCTATTTATGAACGTGTTTATTATACTGTAATCAGGGACAAGTCTCACATATATCATATATAAACAACAGTAGACTATATGATAGTGGCTAAATCTTAATCATAATGGTAGACTACTACGAACTATTAAAACAGAAAAATATTATAAAACAAACGATGAACACTAAAATAGAAATTGAATACTACACTCTCTATAAAACTTACGACGTAGAAATAGATATATAACAAGACTGAAAATGTTAAATTCCATTCCATTCAGTCTTCAAACTAAGCCCAAGAATTTGCATCAAAATGATGTTGAATAAAAAGTGAACTTATCTCCTGCACCACTTACAAAACACAATATTTTCAAATTAAACTGTCACATCAATTATATTATGTTAGTTCACAGATGCCACATGGCTTCTTTCTCAATTTATAGGTGACAATTGCAAGAAGAGATTAAAATAAATACACAATACCAATCAAGAAATGTATCTTTTTTTCTGATATATATGTGATTTTGATTTTTTTACAAAATTTATTTTTTTCAATAAATTGCAAGATTAAAATATTAAAAAAAAAACATATTTAAAAATAATTGGGTTTTCAAATTAATCTTAAAAGTCAGGATAAACAAAATCAAGAACATTTCCAAAAAAAGTTAATTAAACACCAAAAATTAAGAAAAAAGGGGGAGGGTCAACCCCACAAGTGCCTGTGCATTTTTCCTAAACTTTTAAAGTTAACAATTTTGTGTTTCAAACATCTGTTTGTTGTAATAATATCAGTCGCCTTATCAGTATGAAATGACAGATTTATATCACTACTTAACCATTTTATAATTGAGAGAAGATATGAAATTTTCACTTTCTTGTGCATGGATGTTGGACTGCATTCAAGATATCATTAAACTTTGGTAAGCATCAATGATTTTGTTTAAAGATATTAATATATAAAAAAAAAGATGTGGTATGATTGTCAATGAGACAACTCTCCAGAATATACCAAAATGACACAGAAATTAACAACTACAGGTCACCGTACGGCCTTCAACAATGAACAAAGCCCATTCAGCATAGTCAGCTATAAAAAGCCCCGACATGACGATGTAAAATTATTCATACGAGAACACTTACGACCTTATTTATGTACAAAAAATTAAAGAAAAATAAATATGTAACACATAAACAAACGACAACCACTGAATTACAGGCTCCTGACTTGAGACAGGCACATACATACATAATGTGGTGGGGTTAAACATGTTAGCGGTAACCCAACCCTTCCCTAACCTACGACAGTGGTATAACAGTACAACATAAGAACGATCTATAAAAATCAGTTGCAAAAGGCTTTACTCGTCAGAAAGAAAAAAATACAAGTAGACGTGGCCGGGTATATATTTATTTGAAAAACAATTATCATTTAAATAACTATAAACATTAAAAGGGTAGCGTGTTTTACTCCTCACGTTACGTCATAGTATTTTTGCATTGTTTTGTTTATCTTATAATCGGCTTTCTAAAAAAGAAGCAGTTTTCATCTGTTTAGCTTTTAAACTAAAATATATTTATGAAATACTCTTCTTTTGTTTTCTACATAAACTTGTTCATATAGAGAACGTGCATTTATTGTTCCCGTGTCGTTCAATACGTTAGCTATTGTCACATTTCATTGAGAGAGAAGCATTTTGACGGTTATATACCTTTAGAGTTTTGAACAGAACATTGTTCAAAGAAGAGATTTCAACAGCATTTAACTACTGATGCATCTGATATCAGTTGTTTTCCTTAGAAAATAAAGATTTTAACAAGACAAAACTACAAGAGTGAATTATGTAAAAAAAAAAACAAAAAAAAAAAACGTTTACTAAGATGACAAAGCCTGTGGATTCATTTATTTTCGTGGATTGATGAAAACTTGCATGTTAGTGGATATTTTAATTCGCTGATTCAACAAATTCTGCATACAATCCCTTAGCAAATGTGTATTTCGTTGGACAATTTAATTTGTGGTACCCCTGTACCAACGAAATCCACGAAAATTGGTATCCAACGAATAATATTGAATCTACATTATTGTAATTCATCAGATATTTAGCACTAGGTATTTTTCCTTTAAGTCATTTAATTATTGTCAATAGTACAATAGTATACTCACTGAGCTGCAGTACATGCCGTGATGATACAGCGTCGAGAAATAACATATCTGAATTGAATATTGGGTTTGTCAAACCTTGTGCCCTTACCGGATTGCAAGTTTTATCAAGCCTCATGACTGTAGTCGCGAAACTGATTAAAAACTACGCATAGAGACCCTCGTAGTCGTGTTAAGACAGGAATATAGGGTACATCGTATTGAGGTCCGAAGAAGTGTATCTGTTCTGCTTTGCTGAATTTTCTTTTTGAAGCGTGTTTTCATCTTCCTGAAATCATCGTAATTTCAGTGTCTTGTGGCTTGTTCTATTTACAAATTATGAGTGGTGTAGATAATGATTGGCCTTGTGGGATTTAAAGGGTGTTTTAGAAGTTAGTAATAGTACAGCAGTAAGATTATTCTTCAAGATATCAAAAAGCTTCTTACACCCAACTATCCACTTAGACATAGCATACCTCATAATAATATTGATAATTTTCTCCGCCATTTTGTGAAGTTTGGAATGAATCTTAGTAAGAACCATGACATTGTAACTCTGATATTTGCAGCATTTCCTTAAAATTTGTTTTGAAAGGTTAATTGATATTATTTATATTGTACAAGTATGCTATAGCGAAGAATGCATCTATGATATATTATATTCGTTAGCTCTTAAAAAACTGCATGGATCCTATAAAGGCCTTTGAACTGAATGAGTCCATTGTGACTGGTGATCACACTCTTATCTCTACTTTTGTCTTCTTCTATTGTCTTCTACTTTTGTCTTCTGACTTGACTAGTAACCATTCTAAAAGAATAATGTAGAAAACTAAGAAGACTTCTGAGAGGGTAACAAAAGCGTCTGTCAAAGGTAAAGAAATAAAACGTTGGCCTTCTTTGTTTGGTGTATACACATATCTTTTCTGGATCATCCTTATTGTCAACTACATAAAATGATCAACGAGACGTTGACTTTTCAATTACTATAGCCTCCTGTATATCTTCAATCGCCTTATTAAAAGTTATGTATTTGGGTACTCAAAATGATTCTGAAGAAGTTCCGTATAAATTCATCAGGTTCTTTTTTGTATTTTTGGCATACAAACACTGATCATCGTATCATATATATATCCTCAATTAACATGAAAACAATTTTAAATTTTGTTTCTTGTGTACAATTTGGAAATTAGTATGGCGTTCATTATCACTGAACTAGTATATATTTGTTTATATATATAAATATATTGTAATATGAATAATTGATAGAACCCTATTTTACAAGATGAATATGGGCAACAGCAACAAATAGTCATAAATCTCTTTGACTGAATCAAATCCAAGCACAAACCAAAAATAAAGGCAACAGTAGTATACCGCTGTTCGAAACTCATAAATCGATAAAAAAAATTAACAAATCCGGGTTACAAATTAAAACTGAGGGAAACGCATTAAATATAAGAGAACAACGAAACAACATTAAAATGTAACACACAGAAACGAACTAAGCATTAGACAAAATCGGATGAGAATAACAAAAATAACATCAAAACTAAATACCTAAATTTGGGATAGAAAAGTACCGTAACACGTCTTATAGAAAAGTACCGTGACACGTCTTATAGGAAAGTACCTTGATATGTCTTATATCTTATAGTAATGTGAACCACACTCAAATATAAGAGGAAAAAAACGACACAACAGAAACATAACTTTAAAACCGAGGGGAACACATCAGATATAAGAGGAAAACAACTGCTACAAAACAAATGCTTTCTACAGTTTTGAAATCGAAATTTTCAATTTGCAAAAAGGTCAATCACAAAATGTACCGAACGCCGAGGAAAATACCACCTAAATGACGTATCATGTTCATTTTTGAAATTCGGTGCTTAAAGGTTTACGTTAAGTTTCAAAATAATGATAAGAAATAAATCCAATAAACTTTAAATATATGAATTTTAATTCTGTAGTACTATTTATAATGTATGAATATTGAAAACAGCGAACTCTTGCTAAAAATGAAATAGTCACTTCTATCAATTTGCAGTAGTAAAAATTAAAAAAAAGAACAGTTTCGAATTTTGCTTTGAACTATTTTTTTAGGAATGCATTTTCCTACATGCTGATGGTATACTGGTCAGTTTCATAGAGCATTATCCTATATGAATATAGATTATAGATTTGATGATAGTTTAAAAATCGACATTCCGGATGTTTACTTTTCCCTTAATGATATTATCGTTTCATCCGTACCCTTAAGGAATATAAAATATTGATGCGCATTTTACTTATTACACTTAATCACTATTTACGAAAATTCAATGTGTAAATCACTGGACAGGTATATATTCATTCATAGATATACCAATCAACTAATATCCAAATTGAAGCTGACACGGTTTGAATTTCAAATTTCGAGTATTCTTTAAATTGTTATTAGTTAATTACTTAGAAGCTGTTCTTTAAATCCAGACCATGCATATTGTATAGCATTTAGCCTTAGAATTAGAAAAAAAAAACACAAACGCTGACCACGAAAGACTTGTGTGTAATAAGCTTATACCCAAATATTGTCTTTTTATATTCTATTACCTATGCATATTTTGGGATTAAAGGAGAATTTAAATAGGAGGATATTTTTATTTGCTTTAATGCTGAAGATCTTTCGAATATCTATAAAGAAAACCCGTAACAAAGAACCATATTCTAAAAAAAATATTGTAAGTTCATCAATGTTCGTCTATTAGATATACTCGTTCTGAATGTCCTGCGATACAAGAGTTATCAAAAATTCCTTTTAAGATAGGATTTTTTTTATTGTTTGGTCAATATTCAATACGGAAGCATACGGAAGAGATTATGCTTAAAGAAGGAGTCATGATACGAGTCATTTTTTTCTCTCCATATGCATTTTTTTTTTAAATATACTAATTCTGTTGAGCAAAGGAATAAAGTGTGAATCACTGAGAACCTGAATTCAACAAGGGCTTTTGTGGAATTCGTGTTGCTCGATCGTATTGTTCCTATGCAAAAAGAAATACAACGAAAATACATAACTCCAAGGAAAATTCAAATCGGAAAGTTCCTTATCAAATGCAATACTCTGTCTTTTGACCGTTTATAGTTTTGATAATCCTGCAGTCAGTTTTTATAAAATCGACTCTCTCTTTTCCTTCGGTTTTTCTCTCTCGTTCATAACTGACTAGACATCATTTAAAAGATCTGAAGAAATTTAGCATTGCTGATATTTGGCAAATAAGTACTTTGAAAAATTGAAAATGATGTCATGGAAGGATTTATAATACATTTGTACTTTTGATTTTGTCCAAAATCTAAATATGACATGCACGACGGTAACTTACAATGCATTAGCCACATATAAAACTTAATACTATATCATATATTCATAGAATTAAAAAAGTTTATCTTCCTATGTAACACGTTTAACTCTATAAAATGTCCTGCAAAAATATGGCAATTATCACCTTAATTTTTACTCCGGTAATTGTTTAAAATTAGTCAATATTTTCATCACCATTTTTTTTTTATAGGAGATGCGTTTGCTTTTCAATTATAGCTCTAATAACGCTTTCAAGAAGTTGTCGTTTAAAATAAATTATTAACTTTACATTTGATTCGCAAGTTAGTTTTCTCTAGAGAAATCATTGTTTCAATAGATCTGAAATATATATCTATCTCACCTACGCTTAAATCGTTAAAAGCTTTTTTCTCAAGGAGGCATATGATGCTTGAAAAAAAATATTCAATGTTAAAAGCTAATAGAGACATCCAGAAACTAATTATAAATTTCTTTTATAAAGACTTGAACGATAAGTCGACGTATGTATTGTGGGAAGCGTAAGGCGGTCTGCGTCAATAGTCACGCCCTGTTATTGGCAATTCCATATAAAAGTAAAATCTGTAGATTACAGATACACGAAAAGATCAAAAAGGGACTACATACAATTAACTTTTATTTCATTGGCATTAACAGCAACAGAAGAGGAGTAGAACCACGGCATAATTGGAACCGTAAGTAAAAACTTTATGTATTTAAAAAAGTGCCCTTTAAAAAAATAATTACTTTTTTTTCGATTTTTTAAACAGTTTGTTACTGTTATACCATTGAATAAGTACATTAATACATACATTTAAATTCAAATGTTACGTTATATTTTTTATTTTACGTATGAAAATAAATGTTAAAAATAATATTCGACTGTTTGTTAACATGTTCCATGGAAAGATTTGATTTGTGTAAATATGAAAAATGGATTGCTTTTTAATAATAGGCTGCGAAGTTATATAGATATCTCAAATAAACTTCTTATTACCAAGATGTTTTTAAAATACTTTTAAGTTTAATTAACATTCAAACGTCTATTAAACATTCATACATTTAATCAACATTCATACGTTTAATAAACATTTATACGTTTAATAATCATTCAAACGAATCATCAATGACATACTTGATTTACAAAAAGAACACATAAGGTGTACATAAAATCATACAGAAAGAGAAATACAGAAAACTGATTTGACTAATTGAATCGTAAACCTCATTTACATTTTTGTAACATACAATATTTGACACCTTTGTGCAATTTATTAATCATTTCAAAATTTCTTGTTTATTGGATATTATTTTTTATCTTTAATCTTAATATCTCAACCAAATAAAATTCCAAAGGTGAAATAAGTTAATAAATAAAATGAGTCGTTCTGACAACAACAATGGGAAGCAAACCGACAATTTCTTTCCAAAACAACCGTCATGACATTACATATTTGGATTAGTTAATTTTTTTTACAAATAAGTCTCGTTTAGAATTGTTTTACATTGGTGTCATATCGGGGCCTTTTATAGCTGACTATGCGATATGAGCTTTGCTCATTGTTGAAGGCCATACGGTGACCTATAGTTGTTAATGTATGTGTCATTTTGGTCTCTTGTGGACAGTTGTCTCATTGGCAATCATACCATATCTTCTTTTTTTAAATATCAAGAAACCACTGTTGAATTGTAACAAGAAAGTTTAGAAAGTAAAAAATATATTTTACATAAATTAAGTGTTTATCAAAGTATGTTGGATGGAACATGTATGAATTTCAGTTATTTACATAGTTTAATACAAAGAAACGTTTATTTATTACAATACATGCAATGATTTCAATACTTGCAATGATTTCAATACATGCAATGGTTTCAATACAAAACATTAATTTTTTTTAACGCAAATTGTAAATGACATCTTATGAACATTCTATTCTTGATTCACAGTCATCGTTAGTGAAATCTATATCACCTTGAATTGTCCAAAAGGTGTTAAATCATATACATTACTCCTCGTTTTCTCAATAATAGCAATATAATTAATAAAAATTTGTCATTCTTTATCATCCACGAGGTTATGTCAGATGGCACTGACATGTTATTGAAAAGTAAAAAAACAACAATACCGAACTGCAAGGAAATTTCAACACGAAAAGTCCTTAACATTGTCAAATGACAATATCAAAAGATCAAACACATCAAATAAATGGAAAACAACTGTCATATTCTAATCTTGGTACAGGAATTTCATTATGTGGAAAAAATTATTTGTAATATTATTTCATATGGAACAAATAAATATCAGTATTTATTTATTGTGTAATAACGGTTATAGATTATTTATTCCAACAGGAACACATATTATGGCATAGTTTATAAAAATGTTCAAAGTGGAATAAATACACGTTGAAAAAATACTTTCTTGTAATACTCTTTGAAGTTTTCGTTTCGTATACATCCTTGTCTTTCAAATATTAGACTTAAAGTATTCCTGATGAAATCAAGGTACATCCAGAAACGCGATTAGGACGAATAACATTTTACCTTTTATACAAAATGCAATGAGACATCTTGTTTCTTTCTGTGAAGTACTATCCTGTTATTTCCAACACATAGTATGTTCAATGGACATCTATAAATAAATTAGAAAATATACTTTTTTTTCTTTTTTTCATAGATGTCATGACTTATAGTTCGATACTCCCCATTATTTAACATGAATGACCTGGTATCATATTTTAATATGGAGTTTGCATAATTTCTTGTAACAAATTTTTAATAAATTTCATGTTTATTCTGTACTTTAATTGTCGGTGCGGCACTACACACTTTTTAATACAAAGAACATATCATTTTTTTCAATACTGTGCTGCTAACAACACTAATTATACAACATATATTGTATGGAAAGAGTTATGAATCACTCGTTAACAATAAAAATACAGAATAAACATGGTTTTTATTAAAAAGTTCAAGGAAAACAAATTATGCCAGTTTCAAATCAAAAATAATTCCAAGTTGAAATAATTGCCTCCTCTGAAGTATATATGAAAATAGTACGTTGATATGAATATCATATTTATATACCAGTAAATATAAATTGAATTTACTAATTTGTTTCAAATTGAAAACAGTTAAAAAATTGAAAGATTTAAACGATTCTAATAATGCAAATCTTGACCTAAAAAGGTACAGTGCTCTACACGTTTTTTTTTTGTGGTTATTTTAACCTCTACATGTTTTTGCTCAACACAAATTGTTGAATAGCTGTCTCAACCACATCTTTCTGTCAGTGGTAAGACAACGAATACTAACGTATGTATCAAATTATAGGTAGGTAATACACGCTTTATCGATACCAGTAACGGGTAAAGAGGCTTTTATCAAGTTCTAACATAAAATAAAACATTTATTTTAAGTTTAAAATTGAGCGTTTAAAGTAAAATGACAAAAATATTGAACCCAAGGAAAATTCAAAACGGAAAGTCCCTTCTCAAATAGCGAAACCAAAAGCTCAATCACATCAAACGAATGGAAACCAACTGTCTTCTCGATTTGTTACATGATAAGATTTTTTTTTATTTCAATATTATACGACCTATCAATGTACTTCAAAGGAGACAAAAGTCTCTCATTGGAAACTCTCTGAAGTAAAATATCTTATTGGAAACACAGTGGTAAAATTTGGCATTGGGAAATATCTGTTGTAATACATATTAGTGGAAACTCTCTACAGCAAAGAGAAAGCCGCTACAGTAATATAGGACACAGGAATTCACAATAGCCATACATATATCACCGGAGAGCCATCACTGCAATATATAATCCGTTTGAAAGTCACTCCTGTGGTAAATCTCGTAAAAAGAAATTCCTTGAATAAATCCAATGGAATGGTTAAAACGTTGGTACAAGTACAGAGTTGAATAAAGAGTGAAAAGTACGAAACATGTGTAATGAAAAGAAATATAAATGTTGATATAAGCATCATTAGGTACCAAACTGACCTGAGTCAAAAGAAATCTAGAAACGGCACAATCTATTATCACAGAAAATCTGAACTTATTGAACGGCCATACCTGGAGTATTATAACTTCCAAAAGCATGGCTTAAATTATCGTATCCATTTGTCACTGCATTGTGATGTCAGAAAAATACGAATGTATCTACTGAAAGGGTGCTTGACAATATGACACTGAATATTATACATATATCCAACTAATTAATTCAAAATAGTATGTTTTGTCTTAGAAATTAAATCACCAGAGTCAAAATGAAGGACGGGGTAACAAAAAAAGATCGGATAATTATTAACCTTTCTACAGTTCAGAATGTCAAATGAATTTCTGATTGTACAAATACATTCGAACAATCCGAACAATGACTCTCTATATAACATCATTGTATGATTGTTTTGTTTTCTATCATCTCAATAAAATAATCCCACATTGGCTCAACAGGCTGTTGGTATTTTATATCAAAAATGTCAATCAGTTTAATGAGCCTCTAAAGAAATATATTATTACGCCAAAATGATTTAGGACGTGGATAAGCTGTTATGGTGTGAACAATAAAATATTTTATGCCTTTTTGAGATATATTTTCTATTTGAATTTTGAGATAAGCATGATTTTTAAGATAATATTTTACGAAAACTTGGACTCATGAGAATATCATACTTGGTTTATATTAGGGTGGTAGTCTTATGATAAGTTAAAGAGATTCGAACCATCTAAAAATATAACGGTTATATCGGTTAATAGACTTCTGAATTGTGTAAGCATTAAGTTAAAAATCGTTTATTAACTACAACTGGTCGAAATATATAACGGATGACATCTTCGTTAGACACATTTATAAAAAATAAAATTGGTTCATATGTATAACATCAGATGACATCACAATTGTTCATCACCAAGCACTTTTTAGACTATCAATAAAGAGAGATTAAAAGTACTATCTTCATGAAAACTCATCCTATATAAAGCTATCGTAGGGTTTTGTTGTTGATAAGAAAATGCAACACGTTAATAAATCGAGAAACTCTTTCGTTTTTTTAAGGCGAAAATTTTGTAAGAATCAATAAGGGAACAGCAGTAAAAACTCCTTTAAAATATATTATTACAAAGTTTCATTGAGCGTACAGAATCAAATGTAAAAATAAGCCCTTTAATGTGTTTCAACAAGTTACGATTTCCGATCAATAACTTCTCCCAGAGCTCAACATCAGAACATATTACAAGTTTTATACCTTATGTGTTATTAATATCTCGAATGGTGCATGATAAAATTATGGTGTCATAAGGAAATGCGGTGCTAAAGCTTATGAGCATATCTGTAAATGTGTCTGTTACAATTCCCTATAGGCTTCCCTGTTTATAGAGATTGAATGTTTCTATGAAATGTGAAAAAGAAAAGTGCTTAGAAATTTTTACGAAACAAGCATTTCTCACGGTGGTAAATGTCTCACTTCTAGGAAAGACATTTAGCGTATATTGACTTCATTTATCAAATTCGTGAAAAATTGACAACGGGCTGTACAACAACCCTGATAATATTTTTGAAATATTTATTTCAAAGACTGGTAATAAAAAACGTCATAGTCTATGTAACGAAAACAGTAAACTTGTTTGATAGGTATTGAAACCAAATACGTTATAAACATGGAAATAAATTAAATATGAATTAATATATATATACATCATATTTACATGCATATAACATGTTACCTTCTAAAAGTTATCAAAATGTACCAGGCTTATAATTTGATACGCCAGACTCGTGTTACGACTAAGGTAATATATGCCCAGATAAGAAAATCCTTAGTATTTCGAATAATTAATACTTTTCCAAGCAGTAAAATTATAAAAATGACCATATAATTCATATTAATATCAACACCGAAATGATTACTACTGCACTAAAGCAGGTAAATATAAAAACTGTAGAATGAGCTATTATTTGCTCGTTCTCAGGATCGACAATGCACACGAAAACAATGTAAGTGAACTACCTGTTAAGTGTAATCACTAATGGCGCTACCGATATATTTCAATGAAATTATTTCTAGAATCTTTAGGTCATAATACTTTTCGATGTCAAGTACCTTAATGCAATGTTTGTCCAACTGATCTCAAAACGACACTGTGCTATAAAAGTTTATCTTACACAATATGGACAAATACTATTTATGTACATTAAATAAATTTGCACAGTGATTCCTATGTTCACTGTTTTCTTGAATAACCTGACATTCAATACAATAATACACCAATTTCCGGTGGATATGTCGGGCATTTCCGTCATTATTCGAGGACATCTTGGTTTTTCGAAACGTTAAAGAGCTGTGTAAACAGTTAAATATTTAGCAAAGAGGATAAATTCCTGAACAATACAATTGACTATTATATTGAATTGGTCACGTGATATGATACCGTTATACTTTTTTACCATGATTTCAAGTTTGGAAGATCGGCAAAAATATAAGAAAATAATAGTACATGTAATCTGTATTGGTTCCATTTCATGTCGGATTTTCTGTTAGACATCCCAGAATAATATAATATGCAAATGAAAAAAGTCAAATGTGATTTAAAAACAACTTATGTCAAACGATTTATTCTACTACAAATCTGATATTTTTACTTAACAGATCATTGCTGCAACTAACCCAATGATGTCTTCTGACAAAAAATATCTATACTTATGACATCAAATGCTTTCATTTTTGCGTTCAAAATTATCGAAATTGTATCACCAAACATTAACTTATCTTAAAAGTTTAAATATGTATATTTACAATTCTATTTTCCCTAAAAAGTCTAATAATGTCTTTGTTTTATGCATTTTGTTCCGAGAGACAACAACATAATATTATTAAGAAAAGAAAAACTCGCTCATGTGAATCAGGTGAAAATCATTTTGTAAATCAATTGGTCTCAGGGGAGAAACTTTCCATCGTTTGTATACAGTCATTTCTCACTATTTCTTCAGGCATTAATAAGAATCAAAGAAAAACTAGTTAAATGAGATCTTTTTAGTTTTGAAAAATAAAAATTCGTATCCAGAATTTATATTAATAATAAATTTTGACTTCAAGGACATTCAACATAGTTGAAGCAAACAAGAGTACATTAAAATATTTATAACTATTCATCTCAATTCCTTAACGCGCAACAAAAAAGAAAGAGTTCTTAATTGTGTTTTATTGTTATTCTTTTATTTTAATACATGTATAACTAATAATCAAATATAATAAGCCAATTTTGTCAACAGATTCCTATTTAATATTTTGACATTGTCAATAATGTGGATTCATTTACAGCAAACTTTAATCGCCCAGGACGGAAGCAATCAGAAGGACGATAATATATATGTATATATATCGACTAAACATGTGTAACACTAATATCAACCAGGAAAACATGTCCTATAGGAACTTTAATAACTGTATATTCGATGTACTTAATTTAACTTGATTCTCAATTTGAGTCCAACATGACCAGAATGGTAATTACCAGTGATGATCATCCAGTAGTAGTTAATTAGAAAGTTTATTAGATTTATGTGTGGCATTATATGACAGATATTTCACACATTCAATAATATTTTCACACTTCTTTTCTATTTAGTATGGAGGAGGTTGTCATAGTCACCGAATATCGCGTTATACTTTAAATCAATTAGTAATTTGGAAATACTATTAAAAAAACTATCGTCCTCTATATTTCTGCAATAAAACATTGTAAGGGTTCATATGTTTGGTGTTATAAAGTCATTGAAACATAATATTGTTCTTTGATTAAATTGTTTTTCTTCAAATTATAAACATTCTGCTTTAATTCAAATGTCAAAGTCAAATTAAAAGGTTTACTGCTGCTCACATAAGGAAGTTGACATGTTACTTATAACATTAGCGATACTAATTATTACTCTACCAGATGCGCATTTTGACAATGAAAAAGTATAACAAAAAAAAACCGATCGAACTCCATGTAGCAAATTCAAATAGGGAGTCCCTAAAAATATAATGACTTTACAGAGATACTCGATGGCAGAATATTTCATAACTGGAACATAATTAAAAACATTAAAAACCGTAAATTATTTTTAGAAAAATTAGGTCGGGCTAGGAATCAGAGCTTTGCATGAAAGAAATATATTTCTATATTTGAAATAATTCCAAAATGTTGTTACATCAAATTTCAATACACAATATTAGTACTTTCATGCCAGTACCGAAGTGCTCTTAACAATTGATAAGACAAGTTACAGAATCCTCGTTTTGTCTCCATCTAAAAACTTGACTTTTCATTTGTTATACTATACATAATTATTGAATTTAAGATATGTTTTCCATCAACAACCGTAGGCTCTCACGAGAAACGATATGGCTTCTTTAGCTTTCAATTGTTAAAGGAAATGAATAATTGGACGAAGAATAACTAAATAATTGAAATTTATTTCTTTTCTTTAAAATAAGTGTAACAACCATACAAAAGTTGTTAGTTAATTCGCATTGCTAGAGGAGTAATTCATTCTATATTGAAAATAATTAAGCTAGAGTGAACGATGTTGAAAATGGCGTCTTCACTTAAAGGGCATGTCAATTAAATACCTTTTACAAATTTACCGATTTACTTCCCCCAACGCCTCTTTAGGATACCATGCATTTTTTTTAAAGCTTGAAAAAAAACAGTGTTAAGGAACTTTGCCCACTGATAATTTAGCCCGATCGTTGATTTGACTAAATGTTAAAGTAGCATGTGTCATTAATCAGTATCAAAAATCACTAACAACCAAACACGGACTTTATTGACAGTTAAACATACGATTGTTTAAATATTTACTAACTTAGCATGTGTGAATTGAAATCAAATAATACTACAAGCTTTTCACTAAGGAATAATGTTTATTGGAAATTTGAATGATCTAATAAGTCATCGAACTAATATCTTGTCAATTGAACCTATAACATTTCTACTTTTAAATCAATTCAATCACAACTACGAAAGGCTAAAATAATACTAGATGCAAAGACCTTTTCTGAGGGAAACCATAAATTCATACACAAATATATATATTTAAACTACTCACTACTTAAAACTAATTGACTCATCAAATATCCAAGCATAACCTCTATATATAAACAGTTAAACAAAGATTTAGACACATTTATAATTGTCTAAAACTAGTCTTAAAGACATACATTGATCAATTCGCTATCAAATTGTATTACAAAAGGATAAAGATCGGGCAGTTGCTATCGTAGATATAAGTTTTGATATTTCTGAATACTTTCTATTTCTAACTTTTTGTAAGAAGTGAATACATCTCCATAAGACATATAGACACAATCACACACTACACAGAAAAATATCCTCGTTTTGAAGTCGCCTGCAAATCAGAAATGAAAAACCAAAGGCCGATCACTAAAGTTAAAAACGAGTCCAAGAAACGCTGAAATGATGTGACGATATTTTTAAATTGAACATTTCATTAAAAACGAGGATTAACAAAGAAGATGCCATGCGACAATCATAAACCCGAAGTCAAAGAACAGCAGACGTCACGAAGCATTTTAAAGCAGTGACTTAGACATATTAACATATAAGCTAGTCAAATCCGTAAAGAAAAATATTTCTCATGTTTTTTAAGATCACGAGGGAAAATTGAGTGAGTGGTAACTAAGTTAAGACAAATTAGTATGCGGAAGTTGTACGTTTATTGTCTTCAACCTGTGTTTTTTTCACATTCAGTAGAAGTATGATGAGAATCGTCAGCAATATTTGACTGCTATTTTTCAGTCTCTGTCTCTGTGATCTAAGTAGTTACCGTAACACATATGACTTAGTTATAATCAGACTCTATTTAACAAATCCTTAGTGTAATAGCTCTCTAGGTGACAAATTGCATTACAATAGTGTGAACTCAGTTTATTGCTTCAAATTTGTCTTCATAAAATCGTTATAGCAATGCCAAACCTAATTATGCTATTCCTGGTTTCTGAAGTTTTCAAACTTGTAATCGTATTACATATCTGTCACCATACACACACACTATCCTCGGTGGATAGAACACAGAAATGGACGGTATTTGAAAAATAAATTCCGAAAGCAAGTGCCCTTTAAAAGATGATACACAATGTTAGACAAATTAATAATACATGCTCCATATAACATTTACAGACACATAAGTTTCATCATATAAATTGAATGGTCAATCTTTCTAAAAATCGCAAAATGGTTTAACTGTGGAAGGTTTTGTAGTTTATGAATATGAACAAACAGATTTCATGCTGGACCTGGGTCGTTTATGAGATGTCTTGTGTATGCGAAGTTCACACTATGTAATTTTAAATCAAATCAAAGTGTGACACACGTATAACTGTTCAATATTTTAATCACGTTGTTTCTTATTTAATTTTAAAAATTTACCCACATTGTTTAATTCTTAAATATTCTTTGCAAGAACAGTTTTTATACTATTGAGCCAGTGTGTTGATATCATAGAGATTTTACTGAGATTTTATCTATTTGTTTTTATAGTGATACAAATTTTAACAGTGTTGACTGCTATACCTATGTTTGTTATCAAATACTGTAAACCATCTTATTTTCGCGAACGATTAATTTTCGCGACTTTCGCGAGTAGAAAACTAACGCAAAATAAACATCGTCGAGAATATGCAAAAACTTTTATCTTTTTTTTCATATCAAACTGCATAAAGTTTTTTTTTCGAAAATCGTGAAATTAAATAGCCGCGAAGTAGATTAGAAAAGGTAAAACGCGAAATAAAGTATCCGCGAAATTAGGTTGGTTTACAGAAGTTCGTTTCTATGTATGTTGCTCTATCGGGTTTTGGAAATTTTTTTTGCACTTCAGTGTAACCGTTGCTTCGTTCTTTTTTTTCTTATAACTGATGTGTTTCCCTCGGTTTTAGTTAGTATTCCATATTGATCAGCGGTATACTACTTTTCCTTTTATTTGACATTTTTTTCTCATAATGGCTATTTGCTGTTGTCAAACATTATTGTCAATATTATGGAACTGTATGTGACTTCAATTCAGGTGAGAGGTTTGGCTACCTATAAAACCAGATATAATTCAACTTGTTCCACATGAGAAAGACCTGTTTTGAGATAGGAAAATGACAGATGTTATCCAGTTATTTGATGTGTATGGGCGTTCATTTTGTTTGTGATTAGGGACTTTCCGTTTTCAATTTTCCATGTCCGTATTTTTGTCATTTTACTTTTTATTCAGTTAATAATTTGGAACTATATGAACTTAATAGCTTTAAATTTGATCAAATAAAATAGTTTCCATGGTTTAGGTTGGTCTTAAAGATTTCTAAACATGAGTAGGCTCAGTAAGAAATATTTAATGTTGCTAAGATATTTGTCTTAGTGCAGTCTGTCACACAGAATCTATGATGGTCGATAGTAGATTTGTTTGTTTTCCAGATAATACGAGGAGTTTGTCTTTCAAGGCCCAGTTATCAGTTTTAAAATATCGAATTCAATCCTAAGAATTACTTAAGATGGTAATCAGCAGACGACTAGAATTGCATTTGTTTAACCACGTCTTTTGTTCCTAAAAATGCATTTGTTTGAACACGACTTTTGTTCCGTGCACAATGTCATTAGCATTACTCAATCCTTTCATTTCATTTCAATACCATAGAACGAGCACTTTTATCACTATCAAAATACATGTATCGTGAAATGATAAATAACCAAAAAGACTGTTTATAATGTAATTCTACAAAGCAATCGTCATGATGAAAACTAACAAATACATTTAAATGTATCTATGCTTTTTCTGTTATGTTCTTTGCAATTGCTGGTAAATATGTATTTAACTTTTATATGCTGTCTGTATGGCTACCGGGATATAAATAGTATATCAATGTATCCATAATCTTCATTAAGACAATATTTGATTCTTTCTAAAAATGTGTAAGAGGAATGTTTACAGAGCTTAAGTAGCATATGGTGTTACAAGAAATATTTTAAGCGTATTATCGTTCTCAATTGAAATGTAATCAATCTATGAAAACCACTTTGCTTAAGTCATGTTCCCTTTTTTTTTAATCTCCATGACAACAAAGGCGCTGTTCTTCATAGCCGATTTTGTAGTAAAATAACAATCAGTCCACATATTGAATAAATATTAAATGGTTTTAATTGTTATCTTTACTAAAATCGTTCCATTATCTGACTACTATCAATCCGTTAACTGACTCCAGATTGCACAAGATTATTGAGCAACATGTATAATTGTTAAAAGGTCTAAATTCAATAATATATTGTATAGGTGAACAGACGACAAAATGTAAAAGAAATACCAAAAGCTAGCCTGAATTATACCATAATCGTTAAAACCGGGTATAGAAATATGGTCAACATAAAATGTTTAGGTCAGACATTTAGACCTATACTGAGGGAATTGTCCGTTTGTGCTGGATATGTTTTAAAATACATCTTGATGTGTATATGTTAATACTTAAGACACGTGTTTTGACGTGCGAGATATGAAAATATGCAACCACGTGTTTTATTGTGCAGTATATTAGATCGTATTTCTGCTACGTATCTACCGCACAGCAAAACACATACACAACCAATCAGAACATTGATGTTAAATCCGGTTTTTCTTCTGTACACATTGCAGGATAAAATGTCTTTCCCTCTTCCTTATATACTATCTTTTGACTAAAGATATACTTAACCAAGGCATATATTACCTTAGCCGAATTGGCACAACTTTTGGAATTTTTGGTCCTTTAACTTTGTACTTGTTTGGCTTTCTTACTATTTTGATCTGACCGTCACTGATGAACGAAACGCGCGTCTTGCGCATTAAATTATAAGCCTGGTACCTTTGATAACTATTTTGAAATGACAGTAGTTATTTTCCAAATATCTCCACAGTTTATACGTTTAGTAGAACGGTGATGAATTGTTTTCGTCCTGTATTTGCATGATGTATTTTCACCTGACCTTTACGCAAACATATAGCAGTCAATCAACGATGACAACCGATATTTAAAGCATGCAGCATGCGTTGAAACTTTGATAATCATTCATGAAGTTTTCTTTAGAACATATGCAAATAATGAATTAATTTCTGGAATGTACAACTCTTTCTTTCGATGTTTAAGATACATTGCGTGATTTCAGAACCAACTGTTTCACAAGATGAATACTAAGTTTAACGACAAAACAGAAAAGTATTCGCTCATCAATGTTTACTTTCCTTCTTTTGAATGGTGATTGTCCTTTTGGTCGCTTCTTACGGAGTGTATATTTTCCAAATGGCATAGCCCGTGTCTTAACTGACATTTTAAGGTTTCAATGATCGTAATCTATATGTATGATATGTAAAGTATTTAGTCGGGGATACTGTTATTGGTTATTGCATAGTACATGTCTTCTTAATTCGTACATAGAGGTAAAGACTATTATTGGAAGATTGGCTGTATCTGTAGACGTATTATTATAAACTTGATATCAAATCCTAATTTGTTTATAAAAAAAAAGACCCATGTAAACTATCTGCCGGATAATTTGAATAAACGACATCCTGTAGATAAACTTATCTTTTGGCATTGGTCAAAGTTACGCTTTGTTGATATTGTAACAGTTGTTAGTAATAGGGAGTAATTTTAAACCAATACGGTGTGTCATTTTACCAGTCTTTGTATCTGGTACCGATCTGATGAGACAAAGCCTCTCAATTGATTTAATACCGAATTTTCTTCTAATGTTTTGTTTTGACGCAATTTCGCCATGAAATGCGACATGAATCCACGAAACTGTTTAACAATGTGTTACCCCGCTGTCTTATATAACAATGTGTTACCCCGCTGTCTTATATAACAATGTGTTACCCCGCTGTCTTATATAACAATGTGTTACCCCGCTGTCTTATATAACAATGTGTTACCCCGCTGCCTTATATAACAATGTGTTACCCCGCTGTCTTATATAACAATGTGTTACCCCGCTGTCTTATATAACAATGTGTTACCCCGCTGCCTTATATAACAATGTGTTACCCCGCTGCCTTATATAACAATGTGTTACCCCGCTGTCTTATATAACAATGTGTTACCCCGCTGCCTTATATAACAATGTGTTACCCCGCTGTCTTATATAACAATGTGTTACCCCGCTGCCTTATATAACAATGTGTAACACCGCTGTCTTATATAACTTTCTAAACGGTTTGGGTTTGCATATAATGATTGGCATTATTTATACCCTTAACCTTCATTCTTTGATGGATGGATGTCCTTTTAAGCAATCATATACATTGTACCACAACTCTATATATCTACTAAATATAAGTTACTAGTACTTGTATTTAAAACAGAGTATTAACAAAATTTATCACATATGATATAAGGCGCGATTAAGCACTTAGTCTATTGACTTTAGTTTCCTGTCCATCCTTGATAAGGTGGCGTAAAGCAAATCAATTGATTTAATTCCATTCGTTTGATGTGTTTGAGCTATTTGATAAAGGGCTTTTCTTTTAAGAATGTTCCTTTGAGATCGGTATGTTTGTTATTCTACTTTTTAATCCACCAATGCTGAGCATCTAAATGGAGAAAAACGGACTACTCTCTTTTTTTGTCTTCTTTGAACAAAGTGCGCCAAGTTGACATTATTTATATAAAATCTTTTTAAATAGATTTCATTCTGTAAGTACAATCTGATATATGCTTTTGTGTTCTCTATGGTGTTAGACAACATTTTACCCTGCTGATTTCCATTAGGAGAGGAGTCAGTTTTCACTCGTTTGCAGACTTTTATCGGATGATTCGTTTGTAAATAAACCCAAACAAAAAAGAGTTAATTATCTGCTCACGGAAAACCAACAAGAACATAGTTCAAGAATGAATTCAATAATCATAGAAAAAGCATAAAGAAAAATAAATAAACGATAGCTATTAAGTTAGTTGTCCCCAACAGAGTATCTATAACAGTGTATTATCAGGGTATGACAATGCTGTATTTGAGAGTTTTCGCCTACGAATTGAGGTTTGACGGTCACGAAGGCAGTGTAACTTGATGCAAGATTTAAACGAAAAAAAATGTTATCAAGCTGTTGTCTTATTTCAAAACGGCATGTCAGTTGAGTTTGACGTTAAATTAGAGTCAAATAAAATTGCATTTTAATTACAGTTGGACAGGAATAGTAATCGTGTAAAATAAATTGTAACCAAATTGATGTGATAAGCAAATTAACAAGATACACTCAGAACCAATACATTATAATAACAAGAATGAACACTTGTTGACTGCATAAAACAAAATCCAAAATCCATAGCAGAATCGGAAGACAAAAAAAATAATAATTCAGCTAACGTAATAAATGTTAAACGAATGTCATATTTGTATTGTAGCATAGTTGTTTATTATATCTATGTTATATATTGAATACAAGACAAGAAATTAAAACAATTATACAATAAAGATTGTAATGGGTGTCATATATAATATAAAACTTCTTTGTGCATTCATTTTGAAGTCTTAAACTATCGCCAGATAAATATACAATGTTATGTTTATGTCATAAAAATATCATTTTTCTATACCTGAACTCCACGGGTCCATTTCCCTTGTCCGTCTATTCATCTAACAAACATATTTGTCACACTGTTCTGAGATACTATTGACAAGATAGCATTATATTTTGCCAGCAGCTTGACAGTGTTGATCTGGATGGTTTATACAGACTTCTGATCTATCAGACAAGTTCAAACTGTTTTCCAATAGTTTTATCATTGTGTCGAACAAACTTTTGTGTAATGAAATTTTATGCGACTGTCATATAAGTGAGAGGTTTAGCTGGCTCCAAAACCAGTTTGAATCTACCATTTTCTACACAAGGAAATGTCTGTAAAAGGTCAGTTGTTATCTATTCGTTTGATGTATTAAAGCTTTTGATTCTGCCATTTGTTAAGGGAATTTCCGGTTTGAATTTTCATTGGAGTACGATATTTTAATTAATTTTACTTTTTCTAAGGCATTGCTGAACAGAATGACGTCATACTTGATCAGCAGCACGATATTGTGGAGTTGTAACATGTAGACATTTTTGTATCTACCCCAGAGGGACCTTTTAAAAACGTGTGGAATTAACTTCATATTTTTCAAAACGTCAAGTCACAGGCTTTGTATGCATGATAAGGTGGATATGATTGGAAGAAAGTAGTTTAGAAAGACATTTTAAGGTTGACATGCAGAAATATTTAGCTGTTCAATTATAACTTATTCATTCAATGATTTTATCAGTAAAACAACTGAACTATGATTGGTTTTAAAGGATTCTTAAAAATCAGCTCAGAATATCTAGAGTGTGTGATGTCATTTATGAATAAATAAAATCTTTATAGTTACTTTTCCAAATATCCTTTTTCCATCTGTTCGATATACTGTTTATTTAAAACCAATAAAGATATATTTATGAAATTTGAGCTCATTATATGCCTCGCACTTACTTAACAAATTGTAGTATTTTTTTTTTTTAGAAAATTACAATCTTTAATCGAATTTAAAGCCGGTTTTGCTTAATTTTTGTCTAACTGTATATTTTGAATTAATCCTGTTAATTTAATATAGCATAGCAATTGCATTGCGTGATAAGGTTGATAATATTTCTTTTCAACTGAAAAACAAACTGATGTTAGTAAATTCACTTTTATTTCTTGGATTATTCTAATAACTGTTTATGACGTCTTGCACTAAATCCTTTAGATTTTGGATGTGTACTGACTGATAACTTTTCTAATAAACAGGATTTTTTTTATTATCTGTTATTGGATTTGAGCTAGCTTTAAGTAACCGCGAATACTCCAAAATGTGTACTTTGTGTCTTTTGTGTTCTTGTTATATTTTCTGTGTGCTTTTTATCGATCTGATCAGCTCAGCTCTTTTCAGCTGATTTTTATAATTTTTTCTTTTGTTCAACTATTTCATCGCTGACCCAGGTTAGATGAAGGTTTGGCGATAGAAAACATGTTTAACCTCGCCACATTTTGTATGTGCTTGTCAAGAGGTAGGAGCTGTAGTTAAGCGATTTGATTTGAATTGTTTACAATTGTCATTTCAGGGCCTTTTGTAGATTACTACGCGTACTGTTTTTAACTCCTAAATTGGCTGGTGTGTCTGGTGAAGAGTTGTCTTATTGACAATAAGATCTTCTTATTTGATACAGGTTATTCTTCAATATATTAAAGATTAACTCTAGGTGAACGCAAATTATGTAACCTTTACAATAGAAAACAAAGAAAGATTAAATCCTTAAATACACAAATTTATGATTATACGATGTTAACACGAGCACGTAATCTGAAGAAATACCTAAACAAAAATAATTTTCCTAACTAAACTTGAGTTTGATTATTTTGAAACTACAGACAAAATTAATTGCAATCCCTTGGGAAAGCCTTGACAATTTTAACTTTTATTTTAATTTGATGAAAGTTACATTACACGCACGTATTTCTTTAAACTTTTGTAAGATGAATTTGTAATCGATTTCTTACACACAATAATACTCGAAAGACTTCATAGCATAACTTCACATTCTTTGTTATTTTGTTCAGATTATATTAAGATATGTATTATTTTAGAGAGCATTTAGACCCATGTACGGGTATTTATATACTCGTATTTTTCTGGTTCAATACTTGATGTTATCTTGTTGGTAGCCGTACTGTACACGTTATTTGTTACTGAGTGAGAAGGTTTTTGTGTGCTTGGTTGTTTGGTTGTTTGGCAGTCGTACTGTACAGGTTAATTGTTATTAATTGAGTTGATTTTTGTTTGCTGGGTTGTTTGGCAGTCGTACTGTACAGGTTAATTGTTATTAATTGAGTCGATGTTTGTGTATTGGGTTGTTAGTTTGGATGGTTGTATTCTTCATACTCATGACTCGTCTTACCTTGATAGCCTTAGGTAAATTGTTATCCAAGGTACCAGGCTTATATAATTGATACGCCAGGCGCTCGTAACCGATGAAACGTCACCATATTTGTGGTTGTATAAAGGAATACCTTATATACACTTAAGATTGTTTTGTTTTTTTAATTTCTAGTGTTCATTCATATCAGCTTGTTTGGTTTCTTTGAGTTATCCTGGTTATTGGTTAAAGGATATAACAGTTGTTTGGTGTGATTTTTATAGTTCTTTTTTACTTATATTTTAAAAGTTTGAATAGTTAGTAGTTCTAAAAATCAATCAAAACCAATCTACTCATTATCTCACGAATGCAATTGCTTTATCTGCTTATTACTGTTTTAGTAAAGCAATAAGGTAAAACATATCTGACATAACTACTAATGCTCCATATTAATCAGTCACAATGTCAACAATAGGAACAATATCAACACTGTCCAATTTTTGAACACTTTCAATTACCTTTGAATTATTCTATAGGGTACATCACATAAACACTAACAACATTGACTGTTCTGGTAAGGAATCGGATGGTTGTATTTGAGGCTTCGGGTTATAGCTTCTGATGTTTTTTCATAATTTATAGATAGTCTGTGACAAGTGATATGTTAATTATTATCTTTAGAAGTAAATACTAACAGACAAATCAAAACAAAACATGGAGAAAATGCTAAGGTATAGGAAAATACTTCCCCATAGGTCTGGGGATTCGTGATTTATATCTGTTAGTATGAATCTGATGGAGGATATTTTTCGCATGATAGACTTCGTGTCATAAATGATGTGATGAGTTTTAATTTCACAAAATGGAATGTGTCTATCAATCGATTATGTTTTACAACAACAAACAAATAATAACAGTAATAATAATAATAATAACATTAAAACATATACTATTATTGGTAGTAGTAGTCGTAGTGGAGTGGTATTAGAAGTTGTAATATTTCAAAAACTTTGAAACCAATCAGTTTCCATTTTTTATGTTTTCACATTCATGGAATTTCAAACACAAAACTATTTGCCTCTGAGTTACGCTGTTAACTTGTATTTGTATATTGAAATAAAGCTCACTGCCAAAACCTAGCGGAAAACTTGATACAGCAATGTCCTATGAAAGTCGTGTCTCTGTAGGTCTTCTATGTGATACCAGAAATAGATTGTCAACTGTTACTAGTCTACGGGTAATTTTTATGACAGAAACCATGATTAATCTCGACACAAGCATCAGATCCCAACAGGCAAAAGTTGTAGGAAAATAGCTTTTTCATTAATAGTGATTTAAGAAGCCTTTCCATGTAACCAGTTTGACATTATAGGCATATGTCTAGAGGCACTTTAGCTGTTAATTATTATACGATACGGCTTTGTTTTCATTGTTAGGCGTACATTTTTCAAGATCTAAATTGGAAAATAATGAAATAGAATTTTGAAAAACAAAGACTGAATTGTATTATTGTACAGCCTCCTGTTTCACGTTGGTTACTGGATGTTGACCTCTCGGTAAAAGTCAATTGTCGGATTATTGGTGTCGTTGCTTTGATATCTATTTGAGCTTTTCGCAAACATTTGGGATAGTTGCCAAAAGATGACTTGCATTAGTGGAAATACCTACCCCGATACATATATATGAAAAAAGATGTAGTATGGTTGACAATGAAACAACTGTTTACAAGATACAAAATGACACAGAAATGATATGTTCTTGTATATGACATTTAATGCTATCCACCGTTTCATCACGCCAATGATTTATGAAAGTTTGGGTCAATGGGTACAAACTTAGATTACAGTATTCAAAGTATAAGTAACTAAAATGTCCAAAAGAGGAATTACATGCTTAAGAAGTGATTATCAGGGAAAATGTCACATACACGACTTAAACATAATTGGTTCTATATAGTATGCATACGAACATCAAAATTTAATATTGATGGTACATTAATATGTATTGGATAAAACCGTTTTGAAAATATAAATTACTTTATAAGAGGGTTGACCGTACTGAAAACATAAATAGCTTTATAATAGAGTGGAACTAAACAGACATATGATTTAAACGGTTAAGAAACCCGTCTTTGACAAACAAATCTATTTATGTTGTACTGGACTTTTCTAAAATGTATTTGGTCTAGAATTAAAGCAAAAATACTATAAGATGCTGCAAAAGTTTTTGCTAATGAAATCTAAATGGGTCTTAAAGTTTGTTAAATTTGGCGATAACCACAAAAAAAAAAAAAAACCACTTTTGCTACAGGTCTGTGAAGATTTATTGTATTTTGCAAACTTAATATAAGAATTATTATTATAACGACATTTGAATATTCTGCTTTTGATATGATAAAGAATTAATCGTTTAGTAAGAAACTTATGATGTAAGTATAAAAAAGTATAAAATAAACAATTTTATACCAAACAAATTTCGGAGCAAATTTTAAAAGCTTGTATATCAAGTGATCTTTTAATAAAAAGCTGATATTGGTTATGGAAATGTTTCTGATTAATTGTTGAAGACCAACTCCTGAGTGAGAACCACAAATTCCTACGATATTACTTCATGGATCAGTAACATGATGGAGCTAATTGCATCTACGTGGAGAAGCGATCGTTGTGACTGTGGCGTATCGGTCTTAGGACTAGATAAGTGATGGATGATATTGATATAAGTAGTTTTTACGTCAATTATGATGATACGTCCCAAGTGAGACACAGTTTAACCCTCGCTTATTAATCTCTCATGTTCATTGATTAAATCTCATTAACACGTGACCAGGATGTAGACTCGGTATGAAATGTCAATTAATCATGTAAAAGAAGAGCGGGTTGTGTCTCGGTTCAAACTACCGCAGTATGACAGCCGTCTCCGATCCAGCTGATAATAAACTTATAAGAATGAACGAATATTAACATGTTTAAGAGCCTAAGTAGCTTGGAATTAAACCGCAGTCTTAGTTTGTTTTTAATTAATTTTTCGGTGATATTTTAGGCGTGAGGCGTGATATTTTTATTGTAACAGCCTAAAAAGCTATTTATATATCAGCTGCAATGACAACATATGGACCGTTTATCTTTCCAATTTAGACAATTCTCCACAAACGACAAAAAAGAAAGGGATATTAGCAACTGCATATCAACCTTAAGGCTTCAACAATAAGCAAAACCCATACCTTCCAGTAAAGTTTAACAGGTCGAAATGTGTTTTAACTCAAAACAGAAAACCTATACATGACCTGATTTAATATAACAGTATACAAAAATTTATAATGATAGACAACAGCCAATGACAAAAACTTGACTACAGTCATGTGACAGAATATGGTTCTTTTAGCTTGTTTGTGGGATGACAACAGTCATTGACAGAATATGGTTCTTTTAGCTGGTTTGTGGGATGACTACAGTCATTGACAGAATACGGTTCTTTTAGTTGTTTTGTGGGATGACACCTTAGAGGTGCATCAGTTTTACTTGACGATCAGTTGAAAATAAATTAATCATAATTAAAATGATCGGTACTCCGTTTGAATTTCTGTTCTGGTAATTATAACATCAGCCAATGAAATGTTAGCCTTAAAAAAAAATTATCATTACTACAACACAAGAGGATCCCGAAAGGTCTTTAATCAAAGTATAATGAAGTAAAGCTTGCACATATATCTGTTTTCTAACCAGATCGTATATATAAACTAGAGGCTCTAAAGAGCCTGTGTCGCTCACCTTGGTCTATGTGCATATTAAACAAAGGACACAAATGGATTCATGACAAAATTGTATTTTGGTGATGGTGATGTGTTTGAAGTTCTTACTTTACTGAACGTTCTTGCTTCTTACAATTATATCTATAATGAACCTTGCCCATTAGTAACAGAAAAAATATTTGGTAAAAATTTACATAAATTTACCGAATTAATGAAAATTGTTAAAAATTGATTATAAAGGGCAATAACTCCTTAAGGGGTCAATTGACCATTTAGGTCATGTTGACTTATTTGTAGATCTTACTTTGTTGAACATTATTGCTGTTTACAGTTTATCTCTATCTATAATAGTATTCAAGATAATAACCAAAAACGGCAAAATTTCTTTAAAAATTACCAATTGGAGGGCAGCAAGCCAACAACCGATTGTCTAATTCATCTGAAAATTTCAGGGCAGATAGATATTGACTTGATTAACATTTTAACTTCTTGTCAGATTTGCTCTAAATGCTTTGGTTTCAGAGTTATAAGCCAAAATCTACATTTTACCCCTGTTCTATTTTTAGCCATGGCGGCCATCTTGGTTGAATGGCCAGGTCATCGAACACATTTTTCAAACAAGATACCCCAAAGATGATTGTGGCCAAGTTTGGATTAATTTGGCTCAGTAGTTTTAGAGGAGAAGATTTTTGTAAAAGATTACTTAGATTTATGAAAAATGATTAAAAGTTGACTATAAAGGGCAATAACTCCTAAAGGGGTCAACTGACCATTTCGGTCATGTTGACTTATTTGTAAATCTAACTTTGCTGAACATTATTGATGTTTACAGTTTATTTCTATCTATAATAATATTCAAGATAATAACCAAAAACAGCAAAATTTCCTCAAAATTACCAATTCAGGGGCAGCAACCCAACAACAGGTTGACCGATTCATCTGAAAATTTCAGGGCAGATAGATCTTGACCTGATAAACATTTTTATCCCATGTCAAATTTCCTCAAAATGCTTTGGTTTTTGAGTTATAAGCCAAAAACTGCATTTTACCCCTATGTTCTATTTTTAGCCGTGGCGGCCATCTTGGTTGGTTGACCGGGTCACGCCACACATTTTTTAAACTAGATACCCCAAAGATGATTGTGGCCAAGTTTGGATTAATTTGGTTCAGTAGTTTCAGAGGAGAAGATTTTTGTAAAAGATTACTTAGATTTATGAAAAATGGTTAAAAATTGACTATAAAGGGCAATAACTCCTAAAGGGGTCAACTGACCATTTCGGTCATGTTGACTTATTTGTAAATCTAACTTTGCTGAACATTATTGCTGTTTACAGTTTATCTCTATCTATAATAGTATTCAAGATAATAACCAAAAACGGCAAAATTTCTTTAAAAATTACCAATTGGAGGGCAGCAAGCCAACAACCGATTGTCTAATTCATCTGAAAATTTCAGGGCAGATAGATATTGACTTGATTAACATTTTAACTTCTTGTCAGATTTGCTCTAAATGCTTTGGTTTCAGAGTTATAAGCCAAAATCTACATTTTACCCCTGTTCTATTTTTAGCCATGGCGGCCATCTTGGTTGAATGGCCAGGTCATCGAACACATTTTTCAAACAAGATACCCCAAAGATGATTGTGGCCAAGTTTGGATTAATTTGGCTCAGTAGTTTCAGAGGAGAAGATTTTTGTAAAAGATTACTTAGATTTATGAAAAATGGTTAAAAGTTGACTATAAAGGGCAATAACTCCTAAAGGGGTCAACTGACCATTTCGGTCATGTTGACTTATTTGTAAATCTAACTTTGCTGAACATTATTGCTGTTTACAGTTTATCTCTATCTATAATAATATTCAAGATAATAACCAAAAACAGCAAAATTTCCTCAAAATTACCAATTCAGGGGCAGCAACCCAACAACAGGTTGACCGATTCATCTGAAAATTTCAGGGCAGATAGATCTTGACCTGATAAACATTTTTACCCCATGTCAGATTTCCTCTAAATGCTTTGGTTTTTGAGTTATAAGCCAAAAACTGCATTTTACCCCTATGTTCTATTTTTAGCCGTGGCGGCCATCTTGGTTGGATGACCGGGTCACGCCACACATTTTTTAAACTAGATATCCCAATGATGATTGTGGCCAAGTTTGGTTTGATTTGGCCCAGTAGTTTCAGAGGAGAAGATTTTTGTAAAAGCTAACGCCGGACGACGACGGACGACGGACGACAGACGACGGACGACGGACGACGGACGCCGGACGCCAAGTGATGAGAAAAGCTCACTTGGCCCTTCGGGCCAGGTGAGCTAAAAAGAAGATGTGGTATGATTGCCAATGAGACAACTATCCACAAAAAAAACAAAATGACACAGACATTAACAACTATAGGTCACCGTACGGCCTTCAACAATAAGACAATGTAAAACAATTCAAACGAGAAAACTAACGGCCTCATTTATGTAAAAAATGAACGAAAAACAAATATGTAACACATAAACAAACGACAACCACTGAATTACAGGCTCCTGACTTGGGACAGGCACATTCATAAATAATGTGGCGGAGTTAAACATTTTAGAGGGATCCCAACCCTCCCCTAACCTGGGACAGTGGTATAACAGTACAACATAAGAACGAACTATAAAAATCAGTTGAAAAAGGCTGAACTCATCAGATGGACAAAAATACAAGTGGACGTGGCCGGGTACTTATACATCCCGACACTAAGAGACACAATGAACAGATTTGAGAGTACTCGCAGTTATCTGACAGCTAGTTCAAAGCCACTAACAACTAATAATAAAATCATGCATCTTAGACTAAACTATCAATCCGTACACATCCAACATCCAATGGATTTAGTGTAGATACGTCATAAACAGCCAGAGAAAAACATGACCTTGTGCAATGCCAAGTTACAGGTATCGTCAGCTTGTAGATCCATGAATATGTATATGTATTAAACATACTAGTAATATTTAGTTAGCTTTTGATTTACTGATAACAAAATCAATATTAATACCAATAAAAACAATATTCAATGATCTTATTACAGTATTGAATAGGTTACCTTTTAGAATAAGTTTATTTAATTGAGCGACAAATTTACATGGATCATTTCTAAATTTCCGGGCACGGTTAACAACATTTCCGTAAAAATGAGGATGTGCTATCCCGTTTGAAATAAAAAAAAATTACAGGCACAACCAATCTTCAAAACCAAATCTTTAAATCTATGGAAAAATTTAGTAAAGGTTTTAAGTAATTTATGGTAGAGATATCCCTGGTTAAATAATTTACCTGTAGTTCATTAGAAAATCAAAAACGTCACATTAGACACGGGCATAGCGAACAAGTTGTGAAATATAAACACCGTAAGATGGTGCCAAAGGAACATCACCATCTAAAAATGGAAAATGAACAATAGGGAACGAAAAATCGTCTCTTTTGTCGTTAATTTTAGTGAGGAGTTTCCCGTTTAAAACCGAAATATCTAAATCCAGGAAAGGACAGTTATTACCGAATAAATTGATTATTTAAAGTAAGTTCCTTGGGGTAAATTTCACCAGTATATATGTTATCTATAAATAACGACATAACAACAAAGTGATATACAGCCTTCTACAATGAACAAATACCATGCTCATAAAAAGCTTTTGAATATGCAATATACGAATTACAGAAACAAGCGATTCAGAAAAGCGATATTGCATACATAACTTTCCTCCAGTCCAGGTTTTTTTGCACGAAATTTAATACCGATAAATTTTATCTATGTTTTTTTTTTTTATTTATCACGAAAAGTCACACATATTAAAAAATGTTTGACAGATTAACAACGATTTTGAAATACGACCACTGGGTGTTAATTATTAATCGTAGAGGTGAGAACTTTGTCTTTCTAGGTCAAATAAGTCGTACAAGTGAGAACATTAGATAATTGGCTTTCTATGTCAATTAATGGGGCACATCGATTTGATTCAAATTCTCATATTTTATTTATAACACTGTTAAAACATTTTTCCAAACTATCAAAAGAATAGGTGGTCTCAAAAAGATGTAGTTTCGTTTTGTGTTATATGTTCATAATTAATGTTTATCGTCGTTTTAACATTTATGAGAGTGACTTTTTGTGGATCGAATCAGTTAATCAAATTATTTACCTTAGTTTCACTTTCAATATTGACATTATTTTCCTTTAAATAACCGTACACGGACAATGTATGAGTTATTCTTTCTCTTTCTACTGGGTTAAATTGGAGTTCACATAATACGGGTTTTAGAAGGTCGAGTTATTCACTTGCAAGTGAATAATTCATTTTCAATGTTTATTACCTTAATTTGACAAAATTGAACCATTTTAGCTGATAAAAGCAAATTATTATTTCACTATTTCACTTTCATTAATGATTCAACAAAAAAAATCTTACTTTTGATTTTTTTTTTATACCTCTTTATATTTCTCGTAGCTAGTGCCCCTTTAAGAATGACCTGATATCACATATTGTCAAAAATACTTAACCAACATATTAAAAAGGAAAACTGCGAGAAAAAAAATGAGAAGTTTAAGATTAATGGCTGGTGTCTTACGTAAGGAAAACAAAATAGCAGACAAGAAGTAATAATCGTCATTTTCCCGCCATATTTGAGTTGTTAATTGACATTACTTTCCACTGTGCACGTCTTGTTTTACACTTCATTAATCAGTGCTCTAATTGCGTAACCGTTCAAACTATTTACATGCAGTATTTATCAGAACCAGGAATCAATGCTAAAAGACAATTTTGTATGAATGTAGATAAATCCGACTTCGAATTATTTACTTCAGTCCAGATGACTTGGCGATTCTTTTACATAAGTAAACATCTCAAAAGAGACATGAGAACTGGTGGACAATTAGAAATTAAATTTTAATTGATACAGGCTACTTTTGCTACACCCGTCTGAAACGACAATTACTTTTTACATGTAAAATGTCATTGCTTAATTCTCTCGAGGTATACACATGACTGACAATCAAGTCGATTATAAGAAGTCATGATTTTAGTACGACAAAACATACGAAATATACCACTCAATGAAAGTACTGCAACACTTCCATTGAGGTTAATGAGCGAAAGCTTTGAGAGCTCATATCTTTGTAGAAAATTCCCAAAATAATATGAAATAAACAGCATTCATGTTTAAAGGACATTGAATAGGTTAAAGAATATTGAATCGATTTGTCGCTCCCATATTTTGTACGAGGGAAAAGTTAGCTTCATATGCAATCAATTATGCCATCAGATTCACTTCAGCATTTTAGATGGTATATGCTGTTGAAACCAGGCCACGTTCAATTTTTACATATTCTCAACGCTTGTGCATAGTGTAGCTGTTTAAAATTTGACCAACATTACTGTTGTACTTTTGAATATAAATGCTTAAGATAAAGTTGTTCTCGTCCTGAACATACATGACAAATTTGCCACTACGTAACCAACGTTACAAACAATCAGTTAAAGAATAAAAGACAAATATTGAAGACTAATCGACAGTTCGTTTTATTTTATTTTCAGCCAAAAGTTGTTGTGCTTAACTTTTGTTTTTTGATTGTACCCCTTAACGAAAGCTCTTTAATATACGTGTAAATTAAATTATAATTTTGTTAGACGTACGCATAGGAACACACTCAACTCAGTAATATATATAGTGTGCTTGAATAGAATGATAAAAGCAAAGCAATGAACAGAAGTGGTTTTGTATTATACTTTTTGTATATTATACTGGACATTAATTTGCATATATCGGCACATATGTCCATTGGGCAGGGCTTCTGTTGCCTCTTTTTAATATATCAATTAAGAGCTTAGAATTCAGGTACAATAATTTAAGATCATATATTTAACCATATATACATAGCGTGACCTATAGTTGTAATTTCTACGCCATTTGGTATCTTGTGGAGAATGGATTTTTCACATTGGCATTGATATTAAATCTTTTTATTTCTCTACATATGGATATTTCAGTTTATTGTTTGAAACGCAATATTTCCCTAAAAGCGAAAACACAATAAAAAGTAAAATCACAAAAATACTGAACTCAGAGGAAAATCAATACGGAAAGTCCATAATCACATGGCAAAATCAAATAACAAAACGCATCAAAAACGAATAGACAAGAACTGTCATATTCCTGACTTGGTACAGGCGTTTCCAAATGTAGAAAATGGTGGATTAAACCTGGTTCTATAGCGCTAACCCTCTCTCTTTAATAACAGTCTCATCAAATTCCGTTATATTTACATGATGCGATAAATAAACAGTCACAATTAATAAAATAGTCAAAATATGGGTACATCAGTCATCATCGCATAACTATTTTAAAAGGGACAATTTAACAGATTGCATAAACGGTTATTGCATAGTGAATAGTTCAAATAAACGAATGAATGAACTTCGCTCGTAAATATATATTGCAAGCTCGTGCAATAAACATATCTACTCGGGACAATATATATTTATAACTATTCATGCGATAACCCTATATCCTGGTTACGGACGTTTTAATAATACATGATACATTTGTTGTGTAAAGAATGGATTTATTTAAACTCTTATAGATATGATAGCAGTGTTAGTAAGACAATATCTTTTACACGCTATAAAAAATAAGTTAATTGTTCTACCGAGAGTGTGATGTGTAATTAAATCTGTACTTGCTTACACGACTTGTGGAAACCCCCTTCATTGCTAATCCGTCACGATATCAAGCATATTAAATTGGTATTAACTGAAAAGATTAAACAAAAAAATAAAACCACATTCGCATTAAGTCGTTCCATAACAAATTGGTTAATTTTGTCTATCCCATGGGTGAAATATATATATTTTATTGTTTTCTGTTGAGTATCAAAAGTTATTTTAATTAAGATCCATTTTGTTACATCTTGTGATCAATTTTATTTGGCAATCGCCAATGGCAGTGAGCACGGTTTAAGAACATCAGTTGTTCGACCTGTTAGTCAAATGCGTTTTGTTTAAATATACTCTTTCACTTTTTTTGGTCTTTTGGAAAATGATTGTTTGTGCCATATTGAGACCCTTCTACAACGAAATTTGTTTTGACATGCACACGTATAAAAATTGCGATTTTTATCCAACGCAATCATACGTTTTATCGTAGTTTTCAATTTAGACTTGTTTATATATATATAAAGTTAACGTTCCCGAAATGCCTTTTTTTAAATACAATTCGGGGCGTTACTCACGTGTTTTGAAGTGCGTGCGATAACTATTTCAGTAAAAACGATAGATGTATCAGTAAGATCGACACTTATTTCAGTGCATGCTATATATTTAAGGGTGTATGACACCTACTTCAGAACGATTGTCACCCATTTTGGTGCGTATGACATCTATCTTAGTGTGTACGACACCTATATATAACAGAATTATTATTTTAGTGTTTTAACGTGTTTAAGGTGGCTCGTGGGTACAAAAATTTTAGCAAAAAATTAAACCTTTATTGTTTCATTACTAATTTTATTTATTACACTATTAGTTGTTACTTTATGATATGGTACAAAAAACAAACCAAAAAAATGATTTGGTTTGGCCCAAGATGACTTTAAAAATTGAAAAAAATCCAAATTATCTCCCTTTGGTGCAAAAATGCCATTTTTTGGCCTTAAATTTGAAATATCTTTTTTAACTCATCGGTGACCTATATTTTTTATTATTGTTTTCAAATAAGCTGTAAATAAACTAAATAATTGTAAAATTTAACCGATTTCTTATATTAGGTTATTTTTTTATTTCGATATTTCCTCTTTTTCTCCTATTAGTTCAACAGAAAAAAAGGACATTAACAAAAATGTATGCTTCTTCCAGAGGCAGATTTTAGCTTAAATGAACGGTGACCCCACTTTTTTATTTCATTTTTCTTTTAAGTATATGATAAAGTTTATTTATGAAAAAATATAGCGAAATCCTATATTAGGAAAAAAAATTCATTTATACCCAGGAGCCCCCTTAAGTGCGTACGGAAACTTTTTCAGTGCGCATACTAAATGTTTCTGTGCGTCTGACATGTTTTTCAATGTGTACGGCACCTGTTTCAGTGGCATATGCCACATATTTTAGTGCAATTTAAACATGTTTCAGCGTGTATGAATGTGTTTCAGTGTTGTTTATTATTAAGTGTTATGGCTGTAATTAGTCTTGTCGTCATTTGTCTTTTTAAAAAAGTGTAAATTTTTTTCATACTTGACTCTTGGTATCTGCGTACTATTCTAATGCCACTGTACAGAATAATACTTTATATGTAACCATGTGTTACTCGTGCACAATAGCGCGTCGCATGCACCAAACGACAATTGATAAATTAAACATTTCCTGTAACTAAGAAAGTAGAGTATCATGCCGATCTTTTATTTAACATATTGAAAAAAAAATCAAAACAGGACAACGAATGGCATTTGTATGTTATAGTTAATATATTTTATTTTGTGTTTATTAAACCTTGATTGTTTACCTCACACTTATCTTGATTTTTTTTCCAGATATTCCGGGGCACAGAATGAATTTACCAACAACGTTTCTGACCATTTCATGTTTAATTGTAAGAACTTTCGCCAATGGAACAGGTAATGATGCTTTGTATTTTTGTATTTACATATTCATAATAATGATTGTGTATATTTTAACGTTTTGACCCGTAAATAACATCAAGTGAAATCTTTTAAAGGCAATGGATCGCTATATTTCTGATTTACAGTTTCAACATTGATATGTTTTGTAGGCATGTTTCAAAAATTATTGTTTATCTTACGCTGGTAATATGATAAAAGCGCAAAAAAGCTTAAATCGCGGCGAATTTTACCCATGAAAGTATCTTAATATGATATCAAAACAGATTACAAAACATCTTTCATTTATTTCTCATGTGATTTTGTTGAGATTTTTAAGTTCCAGGGAAACGACATAGCTATGAAGTCAAAGGGCGACTTCGTGACGTGACTTCATGTCATGGAAGTACAAAATGTTGAGTATAACAGATTGAAGAGGACAATATTGCACACAAAAGTCAAACATAGTTTATAGTAACTATAGTGTTTGGTCTATCAATATCTTTAGTAGAAATAACTGAACCAAGAGACTAAATATATTCTGCTTTACATACAAAATTCAGCGAATTAAACTTAAATGAGTTGACATACAGAGTAGAGCCGTAGCCGATGAGATCGGCTCACTCTAGAGGAAGTAGGGCTTTACTAAATAAAATGAGAATGGAAATTGGGATCATTTATCAAATTTATAAACCTGCATGTACATATGTTATGTACGGACGCTAACATGATGACATGTATATGAGAGCAAGAAACTTAAAGGAGTGTACATACAGAGCATGTACATATGTTATGTACGGACGCTTATATTTATATGGGAGTAAGAAACTTAAAGGAGTGTACATACAGAGCATGTACATGTGTTATGTACGGACGCTTATATTTATATGGGAGTAAGAAACTTAAAGGAGTGTACATACAGAGCATGTACATATGTTATGTACGGACGCTTATATTTATATGGGAGTAAGAAACTTAAAGGAGTGTACATACAGAGCATGTACATATGTTATGTACGGACGCTTATATTTATATGGGAGTAAGAAACTTAAGGGAGTGTACATACAGAGCATGTACATATGTTGTGTGCAGTAGATGCAGAACACTGGTTAATGCAAATATTTGCTGTTGGCTTATTCAACAGTATTCTAGACATGCTATAATAATAAAAATACAGATATAATGTTTTGCTCAAGAGTATTAAAACTCTTTGTCATACAAATAGCACAAATAGTGTATCCGAATTGTAATAGAGAGTACTATAGTCACTGTAATGCGATATTAAGTAATAGACGATAATTTGAAATCACAATTTGATCTTTATAGATGGCAAAGATAAACATTCTACCAGATTTTGAATGAATTTTTGATTTAACAATCCCTAAAATGTGATTAGCCTTGTTGAATATTTCATTACAGGGTTTGGAATCAGAACGGAAACTACGAATTTTCTCCAATATTTATATTATAGCAAATTGCAGCACACCTGTTAAGCACTCAATATTGCCAATATTTTTATGTTTTCACTTTTTCAATTGCGAAATAAGAGGCAATCACGTCAACATCTACAGTACTGAGAAATTGAAAGAAAAAAAAAGAAGAAAGAATTGCCTCTTACAATGCAATCACGCTATCTTAAGTTGTCATAAAAGGTAAAATTACGGAACTACAGTAATAGTTTCCTGAGTTTTATTGGAGTCTTATTTGTATCAGTTATGTCCTGTGATTTTATTTAGTAAAACAATTTACTTGATCATACTTCGCACTATATCGGCGTAAGCTTTATATTTAAGCATCGCCCTCTGTTTTGAATAAGTCTATTCTCAGTCGTTGCATAAGATGTGAAAACATATGAGCCATTTTGTCAATTCATTTAAAGGAAGTATATCGTAGAATGTATCCGATGATTTAACCTTCAGCGCGGCAAATAAGCTTACATTTCCGGTACTTAGACGGCATCATTAATATTGAATGTTGATTGGCTATCAATAGAGGTTATTTGAAACATACAGTTTTATATAGCAGTACTTTACTAATGTGCAAAATCTCTGCGTGGATTTAAGTCGTTTCAAATAGTCCTCCTTGCTTGGCTTTTCATGCCGATTTGTATTTTAAAAAATAACGTCTTTTAAACAAAATACCATACTACTGGTGGTAAAATTTAAAAATCAGATATACATGCAATAATTCTATAAATTGAAAGTTTACTTGAACATAGTAGTTACGGTTGATGAAATAAAGATAGAACAATGAGAACTGTATTGATGACAATCGCATTCAATTGTAAATGTCCTGTTCGTGTTATTTGTAAATATACTGATGTTTGAAAACAATCGTATTAGCGGGTAAATGACATTATATTAATCTGTGAATATTTAGTAACACTTTTTTTTTACAAAAAAATCACAGAATCATTGCCCGCTTATTTAACCAGATAGTATTTGTTTGAATTACATTGTATATTCAGTCAATAAAAAACAAAATATTAAGATCAGTGTATGCGCGTTCATAATACGATTATAAAGTTCGGCAGTTCAAAGCATTTTAAGCTGTAAAATGAAAACTACATTTGGTTATATTATTTCTAATTTTGTATCATTTCTTTTTGCATTGACAGGATTTGAACAAAGCGAAAGCGAAGATGCAGATCTTGCGCATACAATAAGGATGCGTGCTTCGCATATACCACGGTTTGTTGGTAAACGGACAATGGGCGAGGACGAAGTTGAAAAGTTACTTATAAAACAACAAGAAGAAAATGATGACCAAGAAGATGAACAAAAATTCTTAATAGATTTGCTCAAAAGTTATGATGAAAGTTTGTCTGAATCGCAACACCTTTCAGGGGATTTTAATACACACACTGATGCAGAGTCAAATTCAGAATTATCGCCATTTGAGAGAGAAGCGAAATGGGCTCCGAGATTTGTTGGCAAACGGCGGTCGCCTATGTTTGTTGGCAGACGGCGAGCACCTTTATTTATTGGAAAGCGCTACGCACCAAGATTTGTGGGCAAGCGAGGAGCACCAATGTTTGTAGGAAGGAGAGGATCCCCTATGTTTGTTGGACGGCGCGATTCCCCATTGTTTGTTGGTAAAAGAGAAAATGCTCGACCAGCTGATACTAGTTATTATGTTGGAGGAAAAAGGTCAGTTAATGCAGCAAGCGAATACGAGCAAAATAGCGCTAGTTTAAGCAGTGTAAATTTCGATATGCTAAACAATGATATAAAGAACAAAAGGGAAAGGGAACGGCTTTATTTACCTCAGGAAATGCAAATTTTAAATGGCCATCCCATGTTTTCTGATTTTTCAAAACGATTTGTTGTACCAGAATTTGTAGGGAAAAGGGAAGGCAACAGTTTGCCCAATATTGTTTCACAGAAGCGCTTTGACACTCCGTTTTTTGTCGGGCGGCGGCGCAGCGCTGATTTTGCATTAGATGATTTAAATCCAGGTTTAAGCTATGTAGTACCTACAATGCAACGAGAATTAATAAGTAATGAAAACAGAAGGACGTAAGTGCGATGTTGTTTGGTGGTCACAAATAATCCTAATGTCATATTAGAGTATACACGTACGCATGTGCGATTCTTGCGAAACGTTTTCGAGTTTCTCAAAAATATTTTGGCTGAAATATTTCAGTATTTGTGTTAATAAATAGATAAAGTCAAATAACTCGAATACGGTTTACAAGATACAGTATATGCACAAACAGTCAGCAATTACCTCTGCGGTTTTCGGGCGCACACGCACATGTATTGGGAAAGTATTATAATAGCATGCGCATGGCTATATAGGATTCAATATTGCAGGGCAAGTGTATATACAAGTGTGCTATATATCTATAATATACTGTATGTAATGTAATATATATTTATAATCACCGACAATTCTTTGTTTGCATTTCATTTTCTTAACCAATGAAATATTTTCTAACACTTTAATCTATTGTTATCTAATTATCTTTATAGATTTTTTTCCCCTGTTTTCTTAAAATGAAATTTGAAAATAACTTTAGACAGTGTTGCCCATTTGTTCTGCATTTTCCCTGTCCAATCATCCTTAATATCTTTATGACAAATATAAAAGTAATGTAAAAAAAATGTAAATTCTCTATGAATAATAAAAGATGAAAAGCAAAAACTTAAAAGGATAAAAAAACTGAATACTTCATGTTAAATTTTGAGTGTTAAAATGGTCAAAGTGTCGCAGATAAAATTGATATTTGATTTGTTTATTCTTTCTAAAACTATATTGTGAACAAATTATGTAAAATAAAGTTATGCATGAAATCATCAAATATTTGACAATATAGAACATGGCAGGAATGTTAATGTTTTGTAATACAACAAAGTAGTTTCTGCATCAAACATTCACTAAATTCAGGTTTTACGCCGATTGCTTTAGCCTCACTATTATATTAAGGCAAGAAACCCGTATCATGGAATTTGAATTTGAGCAGGCCCCACTATACACACATTTGGTTTTTTTTTACAAAGAATTGTCTAAGTTTGTTGTTGTATATCATAATCATTTTGTTTGTTTGTCAGGTTGATATTAATTGTCGAGGGAAGTATATCTTAATTTTAAAAACTTAAGTATCTTTCACTTTTATACAATTATTTCTTTATGCTTAGTTATTTGTTCAGAGAAATATTGACCGAATTCATTTGTTAATATTCATATTTTGCTACAGAATTAGTTTATTTTCCATGGCATTTTTAACAATTTAACGAATAATTTAGAATTTAGATATAATACAATGCATTTTATTTTACTAACCTTTCTCAATTAGTTATTATAATTATATTCTTCATATTGTAGATGATCTAGGCGATTCTGACGCCGTAGACCGAGCTCTCCAAATTTCTGCTAATCTCCTCACCACACCCGATAATGACTCGCCTCCGTTAGACATTCCATATCTTTCTAGTGTCAAGTATCTGGAAAATGGCAGACTACCAAGTATTCAATCCTTAGCTTTTACGGATCCCGGTCAGGACGATGAAAAAGAAGAATTAAAAAAATATTTTGAGTTTTTAGGGAAAAAAGACAAAAAATATGCCGAGTTTATTGGTAAAAGAATGAGCTGGAAACCCTTTCAAAGTAGCGTCAGTCAAAAGCGCGGTATGGAATTCATTGGCAAAAGAAACATGGAATTCTTAGGAAAACGCAATACTATTCCTGTAGATAAACGATACATGGAATTTCTTGGGAAACGCGCAATGGAATTTTTGGGTAAACGCACAATGGAATTTCTCGGTAAACGTTACCCTTCATACAGATATGGAAAATTACAACAAAGACGCCGCGGAGATTGGATTGGCTAAATATTCATCGTTTGTTTACTAAACGTTTTAAGTAGCTAAATATGGGTCCGGTTATATCCGAAAGTTCTAGATATTATTGCTTTTGTAAATATTTCCCATCAAATCATAACTCATTATGCATTCAGATTTTATTTTAATGTTCTTTTTTGCGTTGTATCGTGTACATACATAGTTTGTTAATAATGTTTCGGGTGCGACGAGTGAGAATAAAAAGCTAAATTTGGATATTTGATTTTTAATAATGCCTAAAGACTCCCATTTTATATATTCATTATCTATGTATCAGCAGTTTTAAGTACTTTGAGCTAGCTTTCAGCATTTGGGAGCATTCTTTGATGCGATACATTTTATTATTATTTTACAAGATAGGATGTAATTGTTACAATATGTAATTTTGATTGTACGTTTTTTTTTTATATGTTACTCTTATTATTCCTTTGATTGAGGTTAAAATGGAAAGTATTGAAATGAAGAATGAAAAGAAGCTATCCTGATTCTTTATTTTCACACTCCGATACGAAGATGATTTTTGCTAACTAAATATTTTTGATGACTGTGCTGGACGCATCTATCACGTTAAAATTTAAATAAAGGATGCAACTAGAACTCTTGAAATTGAAAAGAAACTTTGGTTAATAACACAGCTTTACGACAAAAGAGACGATTTCCCCGACCCATCTGTGAATGTTCAGAGTCTGCATACGTATAATATATCTCTCAATTGGTACTTTATTCCAGAGCGTGCAATATAGCGTGCATACATATTATATATCTCTCAATTGATACTTTATTCCAGAGCTTGCATTTTCTGTCATGATTGCCTTGATAGAGAGTTGCTGGTTACAAGGAATTTTGGAAACCAATAGTTCCCAGTGGGGAAATTCAAATCAATCCTTCGAAAATTTTACGGCAGATATCATGAGTTGGTTGACCATTAAATGATATTTATTTCAAAGATGACGACAAATGTGTTTCCACTGTCGTAACCAATTGAGTTATCACTGGGTTTGTAAAGTTAACATTATCAGAAAGACTGTTGCCATGTGAGCAAGATCCGATTACCCGTCAGTCAACCCTGATATTCTCCGTTTTTAACGGGGTTCGTGTTGCTCCGTCTTTGGTTTACAAAGTTGAGTTTTAGATACTGTGTTTTGTCTGTTGATCGTTTTTGTCCATAGCCATGGCATTGTCAATTTGATTTCCTACCTTTCTTCTCAGTTTTGTGTTCCAAAAATCTACTTTTACCCTACTACTACATGTTGACATTGTCTTGAATTTTCATGTATTTTGTCTTACTGTATTTGGTAGTAAGGGAATTTGATATTATCTTTGGTCTCCTCTGTAACATTTATCCAGAAGTTTCTAGGTTAGGAGGTGATTGACATATAGTATGGACTGAATGTTGAGTGACCTATAGATGTCTTTTCTGTTTTTGTGTCGCTGAGTAGCAGTATATCAGCCTCAATGCCCTATACGTAATTATAATTACCGCATGTTAAATCTTTGAATTCTGTTTTACATCTAAACAGCTGAACATTTAGGTTTCAAATGTGCAATCACATGCGATTTTGATGACCCTAGATGTTCTTTTAGTCATATGGATCAACCCATGTACAAATGTTTTTTTCTAGATCATTTTTTTCACGATTACAGACATTTCACTAGTAAAGCAGTCTAAGTTAAGTCACTGTGTTATTGTTGCGTTTAATCTTCCCGGGTTTCAATTATTTTTTTCTTAATATCAATGTTCACGTTTGTTTTGTTTTATATAAAGTGGTGTTTACACTTCATAGTAGTTAAGGAAAAAAATCAAGATTTTCAGCTCGCTGGAATGATCTTTATAAGGAACACTCGTTATTGAACGAATGATATATATAAAGTCTAAAACCATTAAAATTAAAAAGGGGTCAAAGTTATGTTATAAACAAACGTCAATGAGTCGGCAACCCAACAATATAGTTATTTCATATATGCGTTTATAATAAAAAGAAGAAGATATGGTATGATTACCAATGATACAACTCTCCACAAGAGACCAAAATGACACAGAAATGATCAACTGTAGGTCACCGTACGACCTTCAACAATGAACAAAACCCATGCCGCACAGTCAGCTATAAAAGGACCGAAATGACAATGTAAAACAATTCAAACGAGAAAACTAACGGTCTAATGTATGTACACAAAATGGGTTAAGGCGCCTCTATACTAGATCCGTTGGATGTGTACTGATTGATACTTAGTATTGGAGAACATGCTTTATGTTTAGGTGTATTTGTTTTTTTAACTAGCTTTCAGTAACTGTCGATACTTTGCTGTCGATGTATTGTGTCTATTGTTTTTATGGTTTTTGTGCCTCGTACCGATTTTTCGAGTTAATACAATAGCAACTGATTTTTACAGTTTGTTCGTATGTTGTGCTGTTACACTACTGTCCCACATGAGGAGAGTGCTAAGCGTTAACAAACATTATTTTAACACCGCCATATTATGTGTGAACATGTCCAAAGTCAGGAACCTGCAGTCAAAGGTGTCCCATTGTCCGCTATTACCTTGTTTAATCTGCTCTGCATAACTTGGGTTAAACATTTGTGTATAAAGTGAAACCCAATTATCTGCAATCAAAACCAAATGTCTTATGGACAGAAATAAACAAAGACACAACGACAACCACCGATTTTATAGGGTTAAATTATAACGAAGAGTAATATTCAGAAGAGAAAAACATCGCAAAAATATATAAATCACCAATGAAAAACATATAGCACCATACTATTAGGTTTATATGAACAGAATCTCTTTATTTTTTTATATCAAACCCCAATTTACAGGTTAAAAAATACTAGATGATAAATCCGAGTTCTGTACACAATAACCGAACCTATATTTGCCAATATTGTGAACAAGTTCATCGATAATTAAATCGGAGTCATATTTTGAAAATTTGCAAAATTGTATAAAAGAGGTACGAAAGATACAAAAGGGAAAGTCAAACTCATAAATCTAAAACAAACTGACAACGCCATGGCTAAAAATGAAAAAGACAAACACACCGTGTAGAACGCCACATGTGGGGTGTCGGCTATGTTTGACACGGGGTGGCAATTTCGAAGCGATGAAAAACTGTCAAAGTAAGTTCAAGTATCAAAATTTCTTCATCTAGAATTCTTAGTACCATATAATGTACTGCACGGAAGGAACTAAAACACAATCTATTTCCTGCAAGCAAAATCAGTCGTTTTCAGTGTTCTGTTTTCTCAAACACCTCTCCCTAGTTTTCCGTGTTGCAGATTTTGAGGCTTCATATGCAAATGTCTGGATAAAAACTACTTTAGACGACTTCCCTCTGCATCATTTTTATAGAATTGAATTCCCATTATGGAATTCAACAAAATGCTAGCATCATACTTAAAATTAATTGGTTTTAAAACTAGTTTTTTATCAAAATATAAAGTGTCGCTCGGGGTGTCAGATTTTGCATCTCAAGGGGTAGAGGCTTCCAATAAAAAACGAATAGATTTGCATATGAATCGTGTAAATTTGTCTTTTGTCTGATCCTTATTAATTCAAACACAACTCCTATATTATGATAACAAAAAAAAAAATATCTTAATTTTGTCTGCTTTATTAGTCATATAAAACATATGCTTTTGATTCCGTAAATAGTAATAAAAAAAATCACAGGTGGAAAAAGATTTCTTTTTCTTTTCAGTTACTATCACGGTCAGAAAAAAGTCACTGGTGTGGCTCAATGCACCGAAACATGGTGAAAAATCAAAGAGCAGACCTCCATATATAAGATTTTACCGAAGCTACCAACAGTCAAACTCCATCAGAGTTCATCATCAGGCTCCTATCGAAAGCGGACGTACTCACCGCAAAAAGCTCTCACTCCAAAACGAATTCGGTTACTCTCGTCAATGAAACTCTCACCAGCATCTTTATCATCAAATGGCAATACAGCTCCGAGGAGACCTGCAGACGATGACACTTCTATTCTTGACTATTTCAAAACAGCGATTCAAAATCTCGAAAAAAAAATTTGCTGCTGATTTCTAATTTTTATCCAAATGGTAAGTTTGATAGGTGTATCAAAAAGTATTGAACATATGACAGAAAGCTTATGTGGGCGCAGAATGGACAACCCTCAAGACGAAGAAATAAGTTTTGCAGTTTCAAGTCATAAGATACTATCAGACTTCATCGCCATGGACTTTGATACTAAGAATCCTTACGTCTGACCTTTGTTTAAAATATCTTGGTTCTAACATTGAAACATTTCATCATGTTCCAAGAGGCTGACATGGTTTCTTTGATACAAGATGTGTACTGTGCTTTCATTAACATAATGGGAGTTTGTTCCAAATATATCACTGGCACTAGAAAGAACCGAGTTGATACAAGAAAGGCAATTTCCACAAAGTTCCGTTAGCTGATACAATGAAACACTGATCACAAACACAAATCTCGATTAATGCCAATTGTCGTCCGCCATTCCTTAAAACTTTAAATTTTTTGGCGGATGGTGAGCTCTTTACGGCCTTTCAATCGTAGACCTAAATCTTTAGGCGCCTCATGTGCTCTTTGACAAAGAAAAAGTTCCAAAAACTTGTCTATATCCAAGAATTATTTGCTTTGTATTTATTTGGTCTTCTGGTAGTGTTTTTCTTTCCTTTAATTTTTTTCATCTTCTAAACTGTCAGCACATAACATAAACTAATAATTTTGTTGGTTACCTAACATTTTCAATACAGGCAAAAGAATGCCTGGTCACACTTTTGGATATCAAGGTCCATGGCGATGAGGTCATTCTTTGGGATATAAATATCTATTTTGAAGAGGTCTGATAGTATCTTTTGATTTAAAACTGCATAACTAATTCCTGCATCTTGGGGATCACCCATTCCTCGCTTACACAAGTTTTCGGTAATGTATCCAATAATTTTTTATCCACCCATAAACTATAAAAAATTACCTAGAAAAAGTCTGTAGCGAGTTTTCCTAAACCTCTTCAGTATTTGTTTCCCGATACCATAGTTCTGATGTTATTTTTTGACATAACTCTGACCGTCCCAAAGAAAGTCGAGGAGAAGATTGTCGAAAGGATATTTATTTGTTTTTATCGTTCGATTAAAAGATAGAAAATCAACAGCCATATATATAAAGTTTTTTTAAGATTTTGAATCGCTTTTTAAAATTGTTGAGAATAGAGTGTCTTCGGCTTCATGTCTCCTTCAAGCAGTATGGTTATTTGATGATAAAGATGCTGATGAGGTTTGCATTTGAGAGAGTAAACCATTTCGTTTCGGACGGAGTTGTTTTTGCAGCATGCACAGACGATTTTGAAACGAACCTGATGAAGACCTTTGATGCCAATGATAGAGTTTGACTGTTGGTGGCTTTGGCAAAATCTTATATGGAGGTCTGCTGTATGATTTTCCTCCATGTTTTGGTGCATTGAGCCACATCAGTGACTTTTTATCTGACCATGAAAGTGACTGAAAAGGAAGAGGAATAATTTTCTTGCTTCAAATCAAAATATTTTGATTCATGTTTAATTATTTATGAAATCAAAAGCACATGTCTTATATGACTAAAAAAACAGTCAACATGAAGCTCTTTCAGTTTTTTATTTGTCGTCATGACATAGCAGATGTGTTTGAATTAAAAAGGATCAGACAAAAGACAAATGTACACGATTCATATGCAAATCTATTCGTTTTTTATTGGAAGCCTCTACCCCTTGAGATGCAAAATCTGACACCCCGAGCGACACTTTAAATTTTGATGAAAAAATAGTTTTAAAACCAATTAATTTTAAGTATGATGCTAGCATTTTGTTAAATTCCATAATGGGAATTCAATTCTATATAAATGATGCAGAGGGAAGTCGTCTAAAGTAGTTTTTTATCCAGAAATGTGCATATGAAGCCTCAAAATCTGCAACACGGAAAACTAGGGAGAGGTGTTTGAGAAAACAGAACACTGAAAACGACTGATTTTGCTTGCAGGAAATAGATTGTGTTTCAGTTCCTCCCGTGCAGTACATTATATGATACTAAGAATTCTACATACAGAAATTTTTATATTTGAACTTACGTTGACAGTTTTTCTTCGCTTCGAAATTGCCACCCCGTGTCAAACATAGTCGACACCCCGCATGTGGCGTTCTACACGGTGAAACAGAAAAACAATAGTACACATGACACAACATATTATAAGTGTTGATATTTTTCTTCAATGGAAGACAGTAATTCGGCCTCCAGATGTTTTTGGTTTTTGCGTTGTTGGATTGATATCTCATGGACGTATGGTATGACCCACTCATCATTTTATTCATATTTATGTCATTAGCAAATGGTTTGATTTTTGATATATTTGTTTCACATAGAAAAGAGAAGTAATTTATTCTCTTTAAATAAATTTATTTTCTTAACAGATTCGTGTAAAAATTAACAAGTGTATCCCATGAATAATTGAATGAGCTTGAATTAAGAACAAATTGAACGTCTGCTACCGATGTCAGTGCTCGTGTACGTAGTGTCTAAAAAAAGGTGTGTGTATGTCCTAGGGACGGAACTATTTATAAGCCATGTACAAGTACGTACACAGTTTCTATGTTCATTAAAGTAATTAGAGAACAACCAAAGCCATCCAAGGTCAAAAATTCTGAAGCAGTTCAAACCTCAATTTAGTGCAACACATTAATATTTATAAAATTTATAAAATGAACATAGTTATTAGAAAATTGATGATTTTAATAATGTTGGACGGAAGAATGTCACATTGGGACTGTTGACGCGCGAACAATCTTCTAATGAAAAGGATGATACGATCAATAGTTGTTTTTTTTACATTGGAAACGATACTGATTAAAAAATAATTTGAAACCTCAATCGTAATATTTTGGAAAACATCTGTTCACCTATTGAACTTGAAATAAACATTGAAATGCACATTGTCTTATTTTCATTATTATAAAAAAAAAGATGAAATTGCATTTCTAGAAGTTAGTTACACTGGCATCTAATAATTCTTGTCTGATCGAGTGTTACTATGAGAAGGGATAATAATATTTTTTGTAAGTTTATTTTTTACTTTAATCTCTTTTCGTTATCAGTTTTAATAGAAAGTATTTATGAACATAATTTAGTAATCGGTAGTATCGTTTCGGAGAACTTGTCAGTGTTTGGAGAGTTCCATTTGTTAGAAAAGGTTAGAAATATTTCCAACAGATTATCCACTATGAGTAAGAGTGCATAGAAATATGGGGGTCATCTTATTCTCTACTCATGATCAAACTCTTTATTTTTCTAAAGCTTGTTCATTTTCCAATTTAGTAGCTTTATTTCTACGTTTATGTTGTTTAATGCAAACACATAGATATAAGATGTGGTATGATTGTTTAAAGGCAACCACTCCTCCAAAAAATAACTATAAGTAAACATGTTCGGCCTTCAAAACGAACAAAAAAAAACCCAAACAATATAAAACTGTAATAGGCATCGGAATACTGAATGTGAAACAATGAGAAAAAACCATATGGACAATATTCATGTCGATTCCAATATTTTCATTTATATCTTATACAATTTTGCAAATCCTCAAAATATGACTCCGATCTAATTCTCAATGAATTTGTTCACAATATTTCCAAATATAGGTACGGTTATTTTGTACAGAACTTTAAAGTCAAAAGAAAAAACAGCAGAAAATTACTAACGAGCTAGTTATCTTATTTGGGATAGACACACGAACATACGGCGATAGCAAAGTATTTTTTCAGGATCTCAATTCTCTTTGGTTTGGGCCTATGAGCTGAATATTCATCTATTAAAAAACACTCTAACCTGTCATCACTGAGGTTGTGAGTTCGAACCATACACACATTTTGCAGGAGCGTTCGACTCCAATCTTTTAAAATTAACTTGGATTGCTAGTTTATATATCAACGGTCGGTGATTCATTCATGATATCCGGCTTCATCTACCCAGAGTGATTAAAGTGGCGTTTAACACCAACAATCAATCAAAAACCTTGTTAAGTATCTTGATATAACAAAAAGTCATATGAGAAAATACAATGAAAATCAGTTCGAATGAGCTAAGATATAGATAATACATGTACCAGTATAATAGACCGAAGTCACGAATGAACGCGAACAAACATTGGAGGATGAACCACTCTTTATTGTATTGGAGACGAAATTAACTATCCCTATCAACTATTTTAGAGGAATTTACTTCCTGGTCCCAAGAAATGGAAATAAGTTCAGACCAAACGTTAGGAAACTTTCACAGAAATAACATTTCTTCATTTTTTCAAATCTTTTTTTCAAAGTGTTTGAATTGGTAAATAACGAGCGGAATATTCGATCATTTTTTATACCGATGGCCTGCATTCTGTTATGCAATGAAGATATTTTAACAAGTGATATAGTGATTGTGGCATTGGCAGAACTTTCGATTCAAGCTTTGTTAGCAGTTGTTAAATGTAATTACAGGACTGTTTGCTTAGATCTATCTTTATTATTGTGTTCTGTAACATTGTCGCCTATTTTACGTCTCCTTTTTGTCCCATTGCTTCAACAAAGAAAAATGTGTGTTCGCATTTCTTTTTGTGTTACAACGGGTCGAATTGATAAACACATTAGCAATGTTAGGGCATTTTGCTGATACCCTTTACACCACCCGGGGGGGGGGGGGGGGGGGGCTTAACTTCGATATTTTCTGGTAGGGTGTGCCATTTTTGCCTCAAAAAACGTACCCATTTTAATATAACATTCACTGAAATTCAGTACCTATAGTTATATAAATATTTAAGAAAGAATGACCTATACTTATATACAATATTTAAAATATAACCCATGGTTATATAAGCACTAACTCATCATCACTCATAGTTCATAAATATACCAGTTATCCTTAAGTTTTTATATATGGATTGACATCGTTTGGTGCACATATATTTTATCGTTATATATACGCATGGATTGTTATTAAAGATCAAATTAGGAGACAAATTTCCGGGGTTCATTTGGGAACTTATTTGAAAGGTGAACTTTCAAATGAATTGATTTATTTAATATAATAATTGACCATTAATAATGTAAGATTCTTAATAGCATATTTATATATGATATGCAGATCATACAACAAATCAATATACAGTTATCAAACGTAAATGCATTTTAATATAGGATGTCATTAAAAAGGAGGATCATTTTTATATAAAATCTCGCAAAATTAGGACCCATATTTTTGCACATCCCCGTATACCCAATAATAGGAAGTTACCCCCTCGTGCTTTACACAAAAACTATGATAGTTATTTATTACAATAGATGAAATGGGTGAAACTGGGAAAAGGGCAGAAAAATCAGGTTGTTTTGAAAAGCTAATTTGCTGGTTTTATACATTGTATAATTGTAGTAAATAAAAAGTCAAACAAAAGTACCAAAACTATTGGTCCGTACGAGACAAAACCAACAAAACCTGCAACCAATACCACCATACTTCTTAGAAAAATATATTTCGAAGTCACTATATAAGCACGAGGAATGAAATCGCAAATACAAAATTTCTACACTTAATTAAAGGGGCACTAGCTGTCAAATTCATATTCACTGATTTGACTCAAATTCTCATATTTGATCAATATCCATGTAAAACATTTATCCAAACAAGAATGTGTCCATAGTACACGGATGCCCCACTCGTACTATCATTTTCCATGTTCAGTTGACCATGAAATTGGGGTCAAAACTATAATTTGGCATAAACATTAGAAAGATCATATCATGGGGAACATGTGTACTAAGTTTCAAGTGGATTGGACTTCAACTTCATCAAAAACTACCTTGACCAAAAACTTTAACCTGAAGTGGGACGAAAGAACGGACGAACGAACGAACGGAGGCACAGACCAGAAAACATAATGCCCCTCTACTATCGTAGGTTGGGCATAATTATGAAAAGTCGAAAATAAACAATTAACAGAGCATGGGATCGATGATATGTAGCTTCGTTTCGTGTGAATTTGAGTCTTGACGCTATATAGTTAACTATCGACTTGACCTCCAAATACCTCCGATGGTCATATCTATAGCGATATAAACATAATTTAAAGATATGAATAGAAAGTGATCATCGTTTTACCCGTATATTAATGATTTTGTGAATCGAATCAGTCAGTCAAATGATTTACCTTTGTTTCACTTTCAATGTTGATATTCGTTTCCTTTAGATAACCGAACACGCCCAATTCATGCGCTATCCATCTCTAGCTAAGGGTTAAAATTAAAGTTCACATGAATACGGATTCAATGAGGTCGAATTGTTCACTTGCAAGCGAATAGTTCATCATCAATGTTTCACAGCATAAATTAACAAAGTTGAACCATACTGGCTGCTGAAGGCGAAATATTATTTCACTCTTTCACTTTCATTAATGTTTGAAAAAGAAAAATCATACTTTAGAATTTTTATATATCTAGTGCCCCTTTATGCTAATCACTTAGTTCAAACATTAAAGATAAGAAATCGACGTAAAACGTATCACATGAAGACACATGCATACACCACGTGTGTTTTTTTTTAAATACAACCTTCGTAAGATATAATCACAAATTAGAATGACAATTTAAAACATCAGATAGCTCGAAAACCATTTTTTTCTTCTTAAAGACAGACAAGTATGTATTGACGGGCGACATACATTGGCGATAATTTGAATATGGCAAGCCTCACATTTAAGCAAATATACCTGATATTACCGGAGTTTTTCCCTGTGATGTTATTCTATGAATAACCTGAATTTTTATAGTTTAGATTTTAGGAAAAATGAGCTATCTCGTTATTTGTATTTTATATTTTTTTTCGTTTATTGTTTTTTTCATTTCTTATGTGGATGAAAATATTTTAGAGAAGACTTCGGTCATATCAAACGTAAGCTTAGCATTGCGTGATTCTCATAGTAAAAAATTCCCCCTCAAATTAGACATATGGGCCTTTTTAAAATCCCTTCAAATTATAAGTAAAACATTCCAATAAGCATAGGAACTACTTTTATTGTTTTACATTAAATATGTCCCCACTCAGTATCTTTAAACATTCGATACTAAACGCATATAGCTTTGCTTCATTTTAACACTTAAAGAGTCAGTGTATCTTGCTGGCCTAGATTTTCAACTATCTACGCCTTTATAGTTTAAAAATAATCTTGTGGTTAACAGCTCTAGAATGAATTGATGTCATTTTGTTTTGGTCTTTAAATCTCATATATACTTTTTTCATATTTTTAATACTCATAAAAAGAATATTCATTGCTACTTACTCGTCGGCCATTTGATTGCCGATGTTAAACCAGTATCTTTTTTATTGTCTCTTATTCCCAATCGTAACTTTTAATACGTCAAACCAGTGCATTTCGGGAAAAGTTCCAGTTTTTCTATATGGCATCCATATTTTTGTCTTTTTGCCTTTATTACAAAGACAGGAATTATAATAATGATAAGAAACAGTAATAGCCAATCATTATGAAAGTTCGATACGATATTTTGAATGAGAAATAGTATTTTTTTTTAAATCATAAGAAAATCACAAAATCGGACTCGAAATGAAAAAAATTCGATTGAAACCAGACTGTCGAGATCCTATATAACTACAAAAGAGGTTTCCAGACAGTATATCATTTCATGATTAGATAGTATTTGTTCGCCCCAAAGCAATTATAAAAAAATCATCAGATATTTATAGATTATCGTTGATCATCTCAACGAGATTGATTTTTCTCGCTTGAGCTGGAACAGCGAAAGTGAGAAAAGCAATCGAGTTGAGATGACCAATGATAATCTGTTTATCGCTATTTTACCTATGACGACGTTGTCAATTTCAATGTCAATTTCGTTAGCAACGCCACGTGGTCTCCTTAGTTTCTAGCGATAATTTTTCCATCTCAAGCGAGAAGCATGATATGAAAATTATCACAAAAAAGATCAAAGGAAAAATGCACAAAATAGCGATAATATTAGTTACATATTGTGTTAGTGACCTAATACGATATATACGGGGTCAGTAAGTTCTATATGGGATGAGAGCGAAGCTCAAAAACATGCTTCTGTCCAAGTTTGGTAGAAATCCTGGACATTTTAAGAAGGATATTAAAATTACAAAATCTTTAACAACAGTGTGAATATTTGTGGACGCTGTCGCCCACGACGGAATATCTCTCTTTTGCGAAAAAGTCGCAGGCTCAACAAAATCATATACAAGCAGGCTTCAACAACGATTAATCTTAAAGCGACCTAGACATCAATCGATTTCCACTTTATATTTGCTGCCTGAACTAAAAGAAACCATACCTTACATAAAACGATTGACTTTCAGTTACATTTACTTTATCTTCTGAGTAGTGACATGCTACTAATAACTTAAATGGACGAATTATGTTAATGGCTGTGTTAACTAATTATTCCGTGAAATTGAAAGTTTTGTCTGATTCGGAAGTTAAACCCTCTGACTGGCAGTTGTATTTTGTTATCAAAAACTTTGACATCCAACTATACGGTAATAATTTTGCTCATTGTTGAGGTAATTGCGGTTATCTACATTGTTGTCTAAAACTCTCAACTTCGGTCTTTTGGCAGAAAGATGTCTCAATAGCAACAATGTCTTCGTCATTTGAACTCTGGTGGATAGTTTTTCAAATATCAACATTAAATTTTATTTGTACCCATACAAATCATTATTATATTCTGTGTACAATTTATTCACTTATCCATGTTTTTATTGATTTTTGTTTGTTTTCAGAACTTTAAAGATTGCACAATATCTTGTCCATGTTCATATAAGTACTCTAAGGTGAAGTTGCTGTATGGTTTCTTTATTTGTAGGTGTTTAGTAATTTGATCTCGATATTCAAAAGTTTGAAGCTTATACTATTTTTATAATACGTCACCAGTGTCTGATCAGAAATTTGTTACCAGTGTTTGATCAGAAAGTTGTTACAAGTGTCTGATCAGAAAGTTGATGATCCAATGTTATGTCAAAAAACGTCTAAACGTGTTTCTCAAAATTTAATTAGAAGATACCAAGAGCTTGCTGATAAACATTCCGTATCAACTTCATAAATAATACACGATGGTCTTGAAGTGTAGATTCTGGGTGATGGTGTTGTGTATCGTCATGGTAAAATGTTATATTAAACTCTTATTTGTCTTTGTGAATGTTGCTTTATCATTTTTAACAATGAAACAGTACATGATTTAACTAAGAATTAAGTCAAATAACACCATGACCAAAAGGAAAAACGACAATTAATATTACAAAACATTGAGCAAAGCCTAAACAACGTATACGCAAACAAAAAAAGAACATAAAATAATGTCTCAATAAAAGACTTCAATTTCGCCACATTCTGTAGGTGCCTTTCCAAAATTCAGAGTCTGTAATTCAGTGGCTTTCGTTTGTTTTTGCATATAAATGATATGCCAAATAAAAATTGATAAAGTCGTCAACAAGTCCTTGGGAATCAGGGATTAATGTACTTGTTAAAAAAAAGGGATGGATAGAAACGTTTCTGTGTTGACTATCGTAGGTGAAATAAAGTTTCAACCAAAGATGCATATCCTCTTCCTAGGATTGACGATTCGTTGAATCAGTCCCCCGCAGCAAAGTTTTTCAGTACTTTTGATATGGGTTTTAAAAAAAAAGTAGAAGTCGAGGCTAAATAAAGGCATCAGTAGTATACCGCTGTTCAAAACTCATAAATCCATGGACAAAAAACAAAATCGGGATAGCAAACTAAAACCGAGGAAAACGCATTAAATATAAAAGGAGAACAACGACACAACACTAAAATGTAACACACACTGACACGGACCAAGCATCAGACAAAATCCTACGTGAATAACAATAATAACATCAAAAACAAATCCATGAATTTGGGATTGACAAGTACCGTGACACGTCTTATCGCAATGTGAATTTACACTCAAAAATAAGAGAAAACAAACGACGCAACGTTAAAATGTAACACACACAGAAACGAACAATAATATAATAAGGAGCTTCCAAAAACCACACGGACTTTTTCAATTCCAAGTGATTCGGTTCGGCCTTTGAAACGTCCCTGCAACTTTAAAGGATTTGTGGAAACCGTACTAGCAGGTATGCAATGGGAGTTTTAAAAAAACGAGAATAACAATAATAACATTTAAAACAAATACATGAATTTGGGATAGACAAGTACCGTGACACGTCTTATCGCAATGTGAATTTACACTAAAAAATAAGAGAAACAAAAGACGCAACGTTAAAATGTAACACACACAGAAACGAACAATAATATAATAAGGAACTTCCGAAAACCGCACGGACTTTTTCAATTCCAAGTAATTCGGTTCGGCCTTTGAAACGTCCCTGCAACTTTTAAACGATTTATGGAAACCGTACTAGCAGGTATGCAATGGGACTTTAATAAAAATTATATTTGGATAATGTAATTATTTTCGGAAAACCATTGATGAAATGTAACAAACCTTGATTTAGTTTTTTGAAAGACTTTCGACTGCAAACTCAAACTCATATCAAGAAAATGTAAATTGTTTTCAAAAAAGGTAGAAGACTTAGTTCATATTGTTACAGAAAACGAGATCTCAAAGAAAATCGAGATAGTCAAAAACTGGCCAGAACCAACTTCTATTACAGAGTTGAGATCTTTCATAGGAGTTTCACGTGTTAAAGATATCTTTGTGTGTCCTTGTATAGTAAAATCTTTCCTGATTAGTCCATGTTTGGTAGTATACTTATGACGAGGTTCGGTTCTTATACATCCCGACATTGTGTAACAGTGTTATGTTCAATTTTCAATTCTAGTCTTACATTTTTACTTATGAACTTGGTTTGCATGCAATTGTGTGATTCTTTGTTAAAACGTTTTTAGTTTTTATAGTGTCTAAGATAATTACTATGTTAACTGCTTTTAGTAATCGTATATTGTAGAATGCGTTGTATATATGAAGTGGGAAAAGACGTATATGCACAAATAATGATTTAATGATAGAATGACAATGAAATAACGTTTTTACACGGATACCATGACGTTACATATAGATAGCGCTAACGCATATAATTACAAATGAATATATATAATTCCCGCGATAATATCTGTCTCTATTTCCCCCAATACGGATGTACCCTTAATTTTTGACGTTTTTACATCTGTTTAATTTGCTCACACATTTGTTGTCTGCGACTGTCAATCAAGTGAGAGGCTCAGCTAGCTATAATCAGACTCAATCCACTATTTTCTACATAAGGAAATGCCTGTACCAAGTCAAGAATATGACAGTTGTTTCCCTCGTTAGATGTGTTTGAGCTTTCGATTTTGCAATTTTATGAAGAATTCTCCGTTTTTAATTTCAATTGGAGTTCGGTATTTTTGTAAAAGACATTTGTATTTTATTATTTAAAGTTTACTCATTTACTCGCACCTTTGTCCTTTTTTCATATAATAACAAGAATGTGTCCCCAGTACACGGATGCCCCATCCGCACTATCATTTACTATGTTCTGTGGACCGTGAACATCTAATTTGGCATTACAATAAGAAAGATCATATCATAGGGAACATGTGTACTAAGTTTTAAGTTGATTGGACTTCAACTTCATCAAAAACTACCTCGACCAAAAACTTTAACCTGAAGTGGGACTCACGAACGAACGGACGGACGGACGCACAGACCAGAAAACATAATGCCCATAAATGGGGCATAAAAAGAGATTTATGATTTCAAGTAGAAAACCAAGAATCAATAATATTAAAGGTGGATTGTAAAATTAATGTTATCGATAAAACCATCAACTAAAATTTGGGAGGAACATTCATATTTTTCCAACTGCTTTATCAGGCATAGATTACCTTAGCCGTATTTGGCACAACTTATTTTTTGATCCTCAATGCTCTTCAACTTTGTACTTGTTTTGGCTTATACATATTTTGATATGAGCGTCACTGAAGAGTCTTGTGTAGACGAAACGCGCGCCTGGCGTACTAAATTACAATCCTGGTACATTTGATAACTATTATCATAAAATGCGACACTTTACAAAACAAAATGAAAGTATATAAATATAATTCTTATGAAATTTTGGTTTCTGTTATGCATTCCCTCGTTACAGAAGTGGCCAACATGTACAAGTTTATTTAAATTCTTTCATTACGGTTTCCGTTGCACATGTACTGTGCGGTTGCCGAAATTCTAGCGAGAGGTCTCGTAGTAAAACTGACTGCATACGGAATTTTTTTTTGAAAGGGTTCCGCGGAACCCAGTGTCTCGCCTACTTTTGCTGTAAATTGCAGGCTAAAAAAAATGAGGGAAAAAATCAATAAAAATATTCTGCTTGATAATATTTTTTTATTGTAAGAAGCTTCTGTCCAAGTTTGGAAAAAATCCAGGATAGCTTATGAATCTAATAAATGTTTTAAAAACTTTAACTATATGGATGTAATGTTAACTGGAAGAAAAACTAAGTCCATTTACAAGTAAAATATAGACACACAGGTACAAAATATTCGCAAAATTTCCTTCTAGATACTACCTTTTTATCATAAATAAGCTTCTGTCCTAGTTTGGTACATATTAAAAATCGGAGGCGGGTCCAGGGGGTGGTCACCCGGTGCCGGTGACCACCCCCTGGGTTTGAAAAAATGGTGCACCATGTACCAAAAAATGGTGCACCTTGAACATTTTGAAAAATTAAATTCGTCGATCAAATGAATTTGTCTATCGTAATCACCAGTCATAAAGTTGTCTTTACTAACCTTAAGGCTAAATACATGTACCTTGACAGGTATGTTTATACAATGAACATGTAGTCAACAATCGCTAATTACTTGGTCGATTTCTTTGATGTTAAGGTGTAAAAATGAAGAGACAGTCCTCGATCTTTTTTTACTTTTTTTACGTTTTCCTAAATTTTTAAAGTTTGTCTAATAACTTTTCTCGACCAGTATATTTTTTTACTGTGATGCCAAAATTCAAAAATAATTTTAAAGTTTTAAAGTCACATAAACATTCTATATTGAATGAATACCCCCGTTCCATCATCTGTTTGTCTAAAAGTTTCGTTCATTCTAATTTTTTAGTAACTTATACCTCTTTCCTTCAAGTAACGCCACAAATCAGCCCCCTCTGAAGTACCAACAACTTGAAATGGACCTAGCACTGATACGAATAAAAGTGATCAGATTAAAGAATCAACCCCCGACTTACATATAAGTACAAACGACATTGGTTTAGTAAAACAATCAACACGTAAACTAACAAACGAAGAGAAATTTAATTTGATAAGAAATCATTTCCAACCTGGAATAAACTATAACTTTCCTATAAAAAAATATGCAGGAAAGAACAGACTGTTTCAGCTGAATTGGCTATATCGCTATGATGGGCTAGTGTACTCACCTTCACAAAAAGGAGCTTACTGCATATACTGTGCTCTGTTTAGGGTTGATAGTTTGGGAATATCATCATGCAAACCACTAACAGATATGGCACATGCAAGTACAAGACTTAACGATCATTTCGGTATTTACTCTTTTATACTATTTTAAATAGTATAAGAGAGTAAATAAAAATTTAACCACAGAGTGAATGTGTTGTTTCCTGGCAAAAAATCTAAGTAAAATACGGAAAAAATGGATTTATCGTTTTACAAAATTTACTTCTGGTTACTATCTAATGATCATAAACAAGCTTCTTTCTAAGTTTGATACAAACCAAGGATTGTTTAAGAAAGTTATTAAAATTTTAAAAACTTTAACCACAGAGTGAATGTAATGTTTTCCCGCAGAAAAACTAAGTCCATTTATAAGTAAAATACGGAAAAAATGGAATTTTATTTTGACAAAATTTACTTCTGGATACTATCTTATGATCATAAACAAGCTTAAAATTTCAAAAACTTTAACTATAATATTTGTGGACGCCGCTGCCGCCGACGACGACGACGGAATGTACTGTTTAGTCTCGCTTTTTCGACTAAAGTCGAAGGCTCGACAAAAATCAACGAATAGCAGTACAGGAAGACATTAATTAAATAACAGTACATTTATTAATATTTTGATAGGATGAAGTATTTTTTTTTGCTCGTACAATTGCATTAAAGTATATCGAACATATTCAACCTATTTTGAAAATTTGAACAATATAGTAAAGATTCTATATTGAGAATGTCTTTTTTTTGCACTATTACAATTGTATAGAAGGACGTTGCTAAGTGCTGATAAGTTTGGTGAAGGATGAAAGAAATAGACCTTTGACATTTATGTTTGTTTTGATGTTTATTCCATTTATAATTCTGTGTATCAATGAAGAACACCATTTTCATTTATATAAATGCTATTCATGCATGTGCAGATGTCGAACACCGGAACATTTCATTTAGTATTTAGTTTAGGATCACTGCCTTTATCAAAGTCAATACTGTTTTCTTTTCTTTTATCTTCTTGTTATTGTAATAATTTGTGCATACCTAAATTTAAATAGATTATTCTGGTTGTAATTGGCGTCTTTGATTTACAATAAACAATTGACAGATTTAGTCCATCACCACTATGCAAGTGTTTGGTTGGTGTTTGTGGTTGGATGGATGGCTATGAAGCCATCTTATTAAGGTAAACTATTGGACTGGTCAAGGTAGATGATTGGTCATATTGATATAAAGTACTCCAAACACAGCTCAGTGAATTAAAAACAATAACATATGTTGAAACGCTCTGCATTAGATGTTATATATAATTTGATTAAAGTTAATTCAATATATTCGTGTCTTCAGAGTTTAAGAAATAACGCAATTAAGAATTGATAGAATGATGCGTTCTCTAATTCAAGGATTGTAGTTTTCCTAAGGATGTGTTGGAATTGGTAATTGATATTTTGAACAGATATAAACTAAGACAATATATATTCGTTTAACACTATTTTATGGCTGTCACGAACAGATCGTGTAGCAGTTAGTTATTGATGTTTTAAATTCGTGAATGTAGATGTTAGCTTTAAGTTAACTCATATGAAGATTTGTTTTTAATTAGCCATTTGAATGTACTGTTAACATTCCTATTTAAAGGGATAGATTCGGCTGTTTCGGGGTTGTTTGAAGTTGAGTTTAATATCCCGCAACAGATCAACCAAATATATTCAAAATGAGAAGGCTGAGAAAATGCCGATAGACTTTTAACTCTAATTGTTTATTTGAGCGTCACTGGTCTGTTTTTATGTACATGAACTTTGATTTGTACTATACTCACACGGGAAAAGAAAGTTTTAACATACAAGTTTGTCATTTTCACAGAAAGAAATGTTAAGCAATACGGAGGCATTTTTATCACTTTATATCAAGAAGTCAGGAAGACCGGCTATCCGATAAATTAGATGATTCAAGTTACAGGAAGACCGGCTGTCAAGTATAGGAGCTAATTTAAGTTACAGGAAGACAGGCTGTCCAGTATAAGAGCTGACCCATGTTACAGGAAGGCTGACTGGCCAGTATAAGAGCTTATCTAAGTAACAGGAGGACCATATGTCCAGTACAAAAACTGATCAATGCTACAGAAAGACCGGCTGACCAGTATAAGAGCTGATACATGCTACAGCAAGATCGGCTGTCCAGTATAAGAGATGAACCCTGCTACAAAAATACTGGCTGTCCAGCATCAGAGCGGATTCAAGTACTAGTAACAGGAAGACTAGCTGTCCAGTACAAGAACTGATCCATGCTATAGAAAGACTAGCTATCCAATATAAGAGCTGATTCATGCTTCAGAAAGATCGGCTTTCCAGTATAAGAGCTGATCTATGCAACAGGAAGACCGGCTATGCAATATAATAGCAGATTCAAATAACAGGAATACCAGTTGTCCAGTAAAAGAGCTTATTTAAGTTACAGGTAGACTAGCTGTTCAGTACCAGAACTGATACATGCTACAGAAAAACCGTCTGACCAGGATAATAGCTGATACAAATTACAGGAAGACCGGCTGTCCAGTTTTAAAGCTTATTCAAGTAAAAGGAAGACGGGCAGTCCAGTATTAGAGCTCATTCATTCTATAGAAAGTCCAGTTTTCCAGTTTTATAGCTGTTTCAAGTGACAAGAAGACCGGCTGTCCAGTATAATGTGTCCCTTATGTCTATAGTATTCCATTCCTAAACGTAGTTGGTTGACTTACATAGATGTAAATATAATTTAATGCTTTTTCCCCCTTCATAATAATTTTTTTTTTTATAAAAAACAACATTAAACAATTACTTCTCAAAAGATGTTAGGTGTAACTAAGAAGACACGGAACTCATATTCTCCCCATAACCAAAAGCAAGCTTAGAAATAAGTGTTGTGAAGAAGAAGGCCTGAAAAAGACACTGCATACAATTTAGAGTCATCATGTTGTATTGGTTGACTTATAAGTCTGCGTCTCAACTCATTAACCAAATGTCATCACAGACTCAGCGTTAGTTTTTTTAGATACCAGAAAAAGTAGTCTAATCTGTAATTTTACTGATTGAGTCCTTTCCCCCATTGGGACTTTTTAAGTGTGTATTTGCATGGTGACTACACTACTGTTGCCTAAATCAAAGCAACAGTACACCATATTTAATCAAATGTGGGTACTGTACAGACAAAACAAAATTAGCACTTGTCTGTATAAATCATATTCTGAAACAGAGGAATATTTAGATGCCAGATGCGTCGGTGCCTTTATAGAGGTAACTCTGGTTCTTTTCCAACAATAACCAACAAATATTCCTTCAAGACAGGTTACAATACACAACTTGAATTTTTTTTAAGCAGTAGATAAATAATTACTGCTTATTACAGTCAAGTCTTTCTATTTTTCAAATGTTACAAACCAAAAGAAATACCATAAGGTTGTTTGGTTGGCTTTTTTTCATACCCAGTGACAAATGTTACAATAAAATTCAGTGCATGATTATTTTAATAATTTTATACTTGAAAGTAAATGTTTAAAGAAACAAGGATTCATTAAATATGTTTATTGTTATTACATATCATAACAGTATAAAACTATTGAATAAATTAACATATACATATACATCAACATATACTTGCTCATTTCCTGCACGACTACAAATAATCAAAATATTCATTTATTGCCTCCTCCCAGTGGATATAATTTTATAATTGAGGTTCTTTAGGAATTTTGTTCTTTAGTTAGTTATGTATCTTGTTAATATACAATTATATTGCTGTTATTGTTTGTCATTTCCTTCAGCAATTTAGCAATACAAAAATTCGTCGATTTTATATACTTCAATTTATATCAAAAGATCAATGTTTTGGCAAACAAATAATTTGTATGATTAATGAGAAAGAATTCAGAAAAAGTCCATACCATAATATTGTAATATAATCATAAGCTTGTCTATACAACAAATTAAAGCTTGACAAATGATATGGCACTTATTTATTGTTTTCAAATTATAATGATGTTGATGAAAAAGGTCTACATTTTTGGTTATTAAAAGGACAGAAAGTCACATGACAAAAAGTCACAAGAATTTGTTGACAATTATTTGAATATATAAGAGAAAAATCTTGAAATATTTTCTTTTTATTACATTTATTCATTTTTAAGTTCAGGAAATTGTTAAACATGCATAGGGTATATTTCAAGCCACTTTGACATTTAGTTTTCATAACAATTAGTTTATTATTATTAATATTTATAGAATAAATTTTAACATCAAAGTTGTTTTATATATAAAAGTTCAAGAAATTTTATTTTATTTTTTATAGTGTTTTGATGTTTAAAGAAAAATATTCTAAAAACTCAACTGTGACTTTTTGTCCGACATTCATTAATTTGTTATCAAATTGAGGTAAACTCCAATTCTCCAAATAAGGTGTAACACATTAGGTTAAAAAAAAATTACCTGTGAAAACCTTTCATTTTCTTTTACATCATGTACATAGTTAAATAGTTTTATTAAAAATAAGAAGCTAATACTGAAATTAAAATAAACTCCAAAAACTGTGAATTATATCTGCATTGCCTACCATTATACAAAGTGCAACATGGATTAAAAAAACTATGAGAATAGCAAATCTATATATTTTTCTATCTATAAATGGGGAAAAAAAGAAAACTTACACAAAATTAATTAAACTAAAGAACTTGCAACCAATGAAAAGAGAAATGCAAAAACTTTCAAAATAAAAGAGCAACCCTTGTGGTCAATTTAATATTCTTGATTTAATTTTTTTCTGTTTTCAAATTTTTGCCCATGTACACCAAGTTTCCTAACCATTTAAAAGTCATGCAAGAATATTTATAAATAGAGTATATGTTTAACATCTCTAATGCAGTATTACTTTTATATCTGGTTTTAATGTTTGCTCTTGAGTAAAAGTTATATAATTATTCAATATTTAAATATGTCTTTCCTTTAAATATCAAATAAGTAGAATTTGTTCTTAAAAATAAGTTTACCATTGAGTTTTCTTCATACTTGTACATTATATAACAAAGAGAGATTGATATAAAATGTATAATAAAAAGATAAAGGAAAATGTAGACTATATGTAACATATCAATAATAAATACAAAATATGTTAATCCGATATGAAAATAACAATTGCCCATCCAGTGGTTGATAAGAGGTAATCCACTAGTGTTTTCTACATATATTTTACTTACAAAATAAACAAAAATAGAATCATAATTATCAAAAGTCAGGAACAATTCCTAAATCAAACAAGCTAACTTCGTTAGTCCAATTTTTTCTTTCATTATCTGATATGTTTTACAAACAGCTTAAGAAACAAATAATGACGGAAACAAAACAGTGACACATACTTAAAGAGACAGATTAAATTGAAAGCTATAAAATATTGCACACTAATACTAATATGGAGAATAAATGATCGATAACATAATTGGATTTCATATTTTGTTCATATTGAAATATATAAATGTGAACACGAGATACTGTAAAATGTAAATATGGTAACACTACAAGTTTTTAAATGCATTCACAATTTTCACAATACATGTATAAATAATCCAATATAAATAGTACTGTTAAACATTTTTCAAAAGAAAAAATGTGTGACAATGCATTCACATCACAAATGCTTATAGTTCATGACTTTGTAAATAAGTTTATACGTAGCATTGTTATAAGATTTCATATTACAATTCCTTTATGTGTTGTCAAATAATATTCCTTTAGATAACAAAACTATTTGAATTGTTTTACTTCCTACTTTGTTCGATTACTATAGAGTAAATGTTAAAACCATCACAGGGCAAACAGAAGCAGAATCTGTTAACAACCAAAGCACATAAAAATCCCCCTCACATTTAGGGTAGAGCTTTGTTGCCCATTCTTCAATCATTATTTAGTATTTTGTTGGCTGCTGTCTTTTTGTCACTTATCATTTTTTGGTAAGATTGCCGTGTTTCTTCCGTGTTTTAGTTTTTATTCTCCCTTTGGTATCTTACACCTCCTTTGTTCTAACAATTCAAAACATTTCAATTAGTACGTGTGTACCTGATACATTGCACAATTTTAACTATATGGCATTTATGGTGACATTTCCTTGTCTGTAAAACTTATTTTATGGACTACAGCAAAACAAGGTTATGCCAAAACAAAAAGATTAATAGTAATAAAATCCTGAGCCACAATAATTTTTTTTTTTTATTAAATTAAAGTTTAAGCTGATGGGTGTGCTAGCACTATTAACAGTGCAACTAAACGGACAAAAAGGAAACTGTTACTCTTTTTTTACATGAATAATTTACTCTATGTTATTTGACAAATACACTGCATTAATAGAACTAAGTAGAGAAGTAATTTGTTGGGTAAAATATTACAACTATACATAGGCTAGCCAATTGTTAATCTAACTGGAAAATGTTTTCCAGTAAATATACATTGCTTGTAACTACTTTAATGTAAACTGATGTGTCTGGTGTGAATTGTAATGTATGAGAAACTGAATTTATAAAGCATTTAACCTAAAAGCAAAAGACTTTGATAAAGATCATTAGCATTAAAATGCCATTTATGGTTTGAAACTTTAACAAACACACACATAAACTATCAAAATGTAAATACATTTATATCAACAGACATAAACAAATCTATATACACATACACATCCTTAGTAAGCCATCAAAATAAAACTTCATAATATTTAATTAATTATAGCAATTCAAACCTACATTAACATCTAACGGCATTCACTCACTGACAAATACAAGTTGCATATATACGGAAGCTGAATAGACAATGTGTCAGTATGTTCTAAAACATTAGCTCACTGACAAATACAAGTTGCATATATACAGAAGCTGAATACACAATGTGTCAGTATGTTCTAAAACAGAATACACAATGTATCAGTACAGCACACAATGAGTCAGTACAATACACAATGTGTTTGTACAACACATAATGTGACAGTAAGGCACACAATGTGTCAGTACAACACAATGTATCCGTACAATACACAATGTGTCAGTACAATATACAATGTGTTATCACAACACGCAAGGTGACAGTACAACACAATGTGACAGTACAACACAATATGTCAGTACAAAACACAATGTGTCAGTACAACACCCAATGTGTCAGTACATACTATAACACTCTTTATAGTTTATCATGATAATTATTTTACAATTAATAACTGTGCATACGCTGGATTTATTCATATTGACTGTGGCAGACGGTAGAGGTAAATGTAATTCCAGTAACTTTTTTTTATTAAGATGACAAACTTTGCTTAAAAACTAAGTTGATGTTGTTCTGACAGCTTCAAGAAAGATTCATCCAAAATATTCCATCATGAAAATTTAACTACTACTACAAAACATCAAATATTTTTGGAATGTTATGAACCCTATATGAGTTTTATTTGTATATGAATAATATATGGATTTCAAATCTCAGTAACACATATGTATCAACTACTATATAATCATTACTATGTAATTTACAATGTTACCAGCAGTATTGCACAAATAATAAAACAAATAAATCAATATCCAATATAATAATACTGAGGAAAAACAAACAATATAAAAAAAAAAAAAAAAACCATGAATGCCCTGTTGGCAATTACCTTGTATGAAAGGGAGTATAACAGTATCCCAACAGACTTTAATCTGAGTATGTACCGGTACAGTATATATAGTTATTCAACACCACTAATTTTGTTTCACTTAAATACAGTGGATATTTTGTTCAGGTAATTCTAATAAAGATAATTTTAAAAAAATCAACCATCTTTATTCCTATGTTTGCAACTTAACAGTTCTCTCAATTAAAATTTGATTAGAAGCTGTTTATAAAACAGATTTTTGTTGATTTTAAATTTGTTTCTCAGTTGGCAATTAACCTAACTAACAAGAATCACTATTATAAAGGTAAACTTCATCACCTAAGGATGACAAGTCAGGTACGGCATTCAAACTTACAGCTGTCTAGCTGAGATACAATTTTAATTTTAAATTGAATACACCAACTGGAAACAAAAAAATACGCTTCACCATGCTTCAAAATAGCAGTTGACATAATATATTGGCATCCGATAAATTAGGCTAAAATCCTTTTCTTTTTTTTGCATAAAGCAAATTGGCATAAATTGTATGACACTATTCATGACATTACTTGTTCGTTGTAACAAATACAAGTATTTCTATTTGGCCTGTCTCAGCTTTTACCAACATTATCAATGGTCAGTAAATATCTAGTTTCTTGTTTATATTTGTAAAATTTGGATGAAGATCCAACTAAAAGAACGTTTCTGTCATCATAATAGAACCTGTAAATGGAAACAAAATACAATGGTTACATTTGAGCAACAGACATCATTTACAAAAAAAATATAATACATTTACTTTACAATGCTTGGAAGAATAGTTTATCAAATGAAAAAAATATATATTTGGAGTGATTGTCATTTGTTGTTGTCTGTTTGTCTGAAATAATTGCTGTTGGTTATTGTTTCGTCATAAATCAGACTTGATTTTTTTAGCTTGAATTGTTTCAAATTTTGTCATGTCAAGGCCATTTATAGCTGATTATATGGTATGAGTTTTGCTCATTAATGGATAGTTGTCGCATTGGCAATAAAACTAACATCTTTAATATTTTATACTGATCTGCTCATTGGGTGAAGTGATTGATTGGATTTAATGCCACTTTCTATTGGCTATTTTGTGGCATCAGTTTTTAATGGTTAGGGAAGCTATTCATTCCTGTGGTAGGAAAACTGACAATCTTAGCTAATTAAAATTGGTTGGTTGTAGTTTGTATTCAACAGTAGTTCTATCCAAGTTTCATGTGAACAAGATTGTGGTGTTGTTGTTTCTATGTAAGATATTTAAGATATTATTATGAGGAGTTTGTACAATTTGAAACCAAAATTAAAGTGAAGCCAAATTCTGATGTAATTTATAACAACCCATGATAAAGTTTTTTGTTATCAATGGCAAATTTTTGTACAAAAGTGTCCGTGTTTATAGTACTCAACACCTACAGCAAACTGCCAGTGTTAATCTGATCACAATATTTACTAACATTTCACCACAGATGTTCACTGTAAGAAAACATTCAATCTTTGATCATACAATTTATCCATTAAATCAAAAAGAAAATCCCACATGAAGACAAAATCATTTTTTCATACAAATGATCGTAAAAGCCATTGACTTTTACGTTATTGACGCAGAACTCTCTTGGTATCGGTTTTCTAAACAATACCTCCCCATTGAAACTTCTGTTGGTGATATATCAATCATTGATCTTAATGAAGAACATTCTCCACTCCTGGGGTGATAATGAACTAATTTAAAGGGCACCTGTTCAAATTAGCCAATCAGAGATAAGTCCATGTTCAGAGATGCTGTGTATTAGTGTCTTGACTAAAATCTTAGTGGATTAACAATTGATTTAATTATAAATGGCATAGGTATTCAACACAAGGATGTATCACTGCTAATTGCATCAAATGAAGTGTTAATGAATATAGTCTTCTTGTAAAATGACATTTAAAGACATTTTATCATTATATAGATCTGAGAGAGCTTAAAATCTCTTCCATTAGTGGGGTTAATCCTTGAACAAAATCTCATAGAAACAGAATTTTTTTTTTTCTTTTTTTAACTAAACAACTTCTTTAATCAAAACAAATCAAAAGTACATATACACACAACAAAGATATATTTTTCATTAGACTTCTTCTAGATAAAAGAGTGGTTTCTTGTGAAGTCAATAGTTTTCATTGTTCTGCTGATTTTGGCTTAATTTGACTTACTTGACTGCCAAGGTCAAACATTTCAGGCCTATTGAGGACCTTACAATATATATAAAACTGAATAAATAACAGACTGAAAAATAGCTAAATATATATGAATATGTTATAAAAGTATAATAGTATAATATATATAATTAGTTTTTAGCGAAAAATCTCTGTGGATAAATACATGTAGTTATAACAAACAACTTCATCTGAACTTAAATGGGGTACTTTCTAAAACAATCATAACTGAGTTCTTACAGTATTCATCTCAATGACCATATTAAAAGTTTCTACCCAGTCCATACTCATTAAAGCATACAATGTCATTTGTAGTATGCTGCAGACCATATTAAAAGTTTCTACCCAGTCCATACTCATTAAAGTATACAATGTCATTTGTAGTATGCTGCAGATCATATTAAAAGTTTCTACCCAGTCCATACTCATTAAAGCATACAATGTCATTTGTAGTATGCTGCAGACCATATTAAAAGTTTCTACCCAGTCCATACTCATTAAAGTATACAATGTCATTTGTAGTATGCTGCAGACCATATTAAAAGTTTCTACCCAGTCCATACTCATTAATTTATATAATGTCATCTGTAGTATGGTGCAGACCATATTAAAAGTTTCTACCCAGTCCATACTCATTAAAATATATAATGTCATTTGTAGTATGCTGCAGACCATATTAAAAGTTTCTACCCAGTCCATACTCATTAATATATATAATGTTATTTGTAGTATGCTGCAGATCATATTAAAAGTTTCTACCCAGTCCATACTCATTAAAGTATACAATGTCATTTGCAGTATGCTGCAGACCATATTAAAAGTTTCTACCCAGTCCATACTCATTAATATATATAATGTCATTTGTAGTATGCTGCAGATCATATTAAAAGTTTCTACCCAGTCCATACTCATTAAAGTATACAATGTCATTTGTAGTATGCTGCAGACCATATTAAAAGTTTCTACCCAGTCCATACTCATTAATATATATAATGTCATTTGTAGTATGCTGCAGACCATATTAAAAGTTTCAACCCAGTCCATACTCATTAAAATATACAATGTCATTTGTAGTATGCTGCAGACCATATTAAAAGTTTCTACCCAGTCCATACTCATTAATTTATATAATGTCATTTGTAGTATGGTGCAGACCATATTAAAAGTTTCTACCCAGTCCATACTCATTAAAATATATAATGTCATTTGTAGTATGTTGCAGACCATATTAAAAGTTTCTACCCAGCCCATACTCATTAAAATATATAATGTCATTTGTAGTATGCTGCAGATCATATTGAAGTTTCTATCCAGTCCATACTCATCAAAATATACAATGTCATTTGTAGTATGCTGCACACAGTGGCGGATTTACCGGGGGGCACAAGGGGCACGTGCCCCCCCCCCCCCCCCCCCCCCAGTTCAGGTCACCAAAAAAAAATTTCTAACATAATTTTATTATACTACTGAAACTTCTTATTTAGTGCAGAAATTGTCACAGCTTGATAAGGCTTCTTAAACTGGCCGTTAATTAATACCAGCGTCCCCATGCGTGATTTATGACAACTTATTGGCGGGTGTGTGAATATCGACACCCATGTGTAATGTCTCTGTGCAAAAGCTTTTATGTAAATACATTTGTACATGTTGATTGGAATAGTACAAATTTGAATTGGTTTATAATTAAATACAATACCGATTAAGATCGATTATTAGGTGAAACTTCTGATCTGTGTTTTGGAGAATAGGTACAAATAATAGTTATAATTATGTTTAATGTCGATAATGCTTGTTTCAATTACCATGTACATGTATGAGGCTATGCAAAAGGTCACCATCTATAAGGATATGAAGGTGTTTTACAGATATTAGAACAATGTGCAAAAAAATAAGTATGGAAGCGAGGCAAAAAAAAATAATAGAAATAGAGGTGATGAAATATAAAGAAAACATTGACATTGTTTATGTATGTGCCTGTCCCAAGTCAGAAGCCTGTAATTCAGTTGTTGTCGTTTTTTTATGTGTTACATATTTGTTTTTTTTCTTTAATTTTTTTACATAAATAAGGCCGTAAGTTTTCTCCTTTGAATTGCTTTACATTGTCTTATCGGGGCCTTGTTATTATAGCTGACTATGCAGTATGGGCTTTGCTCATTATTGAAAGCTGTACGGTGACCTACAGTTGTTAATGTCTGTGTCATTTTGATCTTTTGTGGATAGTTGACTCATTGGCAATCATACCACATCTTCTTTTTTACATTGATTCAGTGTTGCATGGTTTTTAAACGTCCAGTAACAAATATTTGATGCATGTTTAGGTCATATAATAAAGATCAATTGAAAGGAATATAAAGTGAAAAATAAAAAAATTATAAACACACGGAGAAATAAAGAAACGATGATCTGACCCCCCCCCCCCCCAAAAAAAAACCCACCAAAATAACAAAACAGCCAAACAAAAAAAAAACAAACAAACAAACAAAACACCCACTCACCAACACTCGCATATATATTTCTAAAAAAAATATTTATGGTGCCCCCCCAGATATCGAGGTCCTGGATCCGCCCCTGGCAGATCATATTAAAAGTTTCTACCCAGTCCATACTTATTAAAATATACAATGTCATTTGTAGTATGCTGCAGATCATATTAAAAGTTTCTACCCAGTCCATACTCATTAAAATATACAATGTCATTTGTAGTATGCTGCAGATCATATTAAAAGTTTCTACCCAGTCCATACTTATTAAAATATACAATGTCATTTGTAGTATGCTGCAGACCATATTAAAAGTTTCTACCCAGTCCATACTCATTAAAATATATAATGTCATTTGTAGTATGCTGCAGACCATATTAAAAGTTTCTACCCAGTCCATACTCATTAAAGTATACAATGTTATTTGTAGTATGCTGCAGATCATATTAAAAGTTTCTACCCAGTCCCTACTCATTAAAATATACAATGTCATTTGTAGTATGCTGCAGACCATATTAAAAGTTTATACCCAGTCCATACTCATTAAAATATACAATGTCATTTGTAGTATGCTGCAGATCATATTGAAAGTTTCTACCCAGTACATACTCATTAAAATATACAATGTCATTTGTAGTATGCTGCAGACCATATTAAAAGTTTCTACCCAGTCCATACTCATCAAAATATACAATGTCATATGAAGTATGCTGCAGATCATATTAAAATTTCTAGTAAGAGGCTAGCTAGCATGTTAATATTAGGGCCATCTTCCTCATTTAATTAGTAAGAGGCTAGCATGTTAATATTTAGGCCATCTTCCCCATTTAATTAGTAAAAAGCTAGCAATTTTAATATTTAGGCCATCTTCCCCATTTAATTAGTAAGAAGCTAGCAATTTTAATATTTAGGCCATCTTTCCCATTTAATTAGTAAGAGGCTAGCATGTTAATATTTAGGCCATCTTCCCCATTTAATTAGTAAAAAGCTAGCAATTTTAATATTTAGGCCATCTTCCCCATTTATTTAGTAAGAGGCTAGCATGTTAACATTTAGGCCATCTTCCCCATTTAATTAGTAAGAGGCTAGCATGTTAATATTTAGGCCATCTTCCCCATTTAATTAGTAAGAGGCTAGCATGTTAATATATAGGCCATTTTACCACTTTAATTAGTAATAGGCCAGCATGTTAATATTCAGGCGAACTTCCCCATTTGATCACTAAGAAGGTGAAATATTGATATCTGAAGCTTAATTGTTTATGATACTACTAAGCTAGATAGCAATAATTTTGAATCTCAAAAGAATTGTCATATGATACGGAATAGATGTGAAAAAGTATGTTTTTCCTTATAAGACGAAGCAAATCTTATTTATTATTCCATAGTCTGTCATAAATATATCCACATGATAATTCAAGCAATAAATTTTCTCTTGACATAGTTATTAAATTTCCTTGAAAACAGATATATATATATATATAGTTTATAGGAGTATTTCTACAGCAGTAAAACTGTAGTTATTAAACTGATATCAGGTTCAATTTATAGCCTTATCTCTTCGTGAAAACCCTAGTTGAATGAAATATTATTTTGCTTGTATGATTGTTGGGATATTGCAAATATGAATAATAGGTATATGATTGCCAATGAACCAACTTTCCACCAGAGTTCAAAAGCTGTTGGCAACGGTCACCATAAAGTCTTGGTACAGTATTTTCCCCAAGCTGAGGCAAAGAGATTGATGCATACATAGCTAAATGTTCATAGGTTATCAATTTTCATTGAACATTGTGGACGAACAGAATGAAAATGCTTAGAAATACTTGTAAATGTTGCCATATTTTTCATGAACTTAAAAGTTGTATATGAATGTGATATAATTTCACAAAAATCATTAGGAATCAAAGAATATCTAAACAGGGCATTAAAAACGTTGTAACAATCCTTCATTAAATGAAGCAATCAAGCTTTTAACTTTCTTAATGTGATTTTTATCCTTTCTTCAGGGCAAGGTATTTTCAGCATTATATTATATATATAGTATTACATTATATATATTGTTTTATTATTGTTAAGGCCTTTCAGGTCTTGGAATCATATTACATAAGACACATTACAGCGACACAATGATTCTAAACTATAAATTAAAACACTGTCACCTTTTGATTGCATTCAATACAAGAACAAAGTGCCATCGTATTACTTTATAATAATCAGATGCTCTTTTCCCATTTGTCAAATAGAGTTTACTTTGCTACAGGGTAAATCTGGTTTTCCATTAGAGTAATTACTTATAAAATGCCGTAATAAAATGAGAAATGTACCCTCAAACTACATATCGTGGTAATAATTATACAAATCATGTCAAAATCAAACAATATATCATTTAATTTCTATTGATCTAGAAATTATCATTCCCAGACGTGTACTTCATTTATAACATCTACACACAGTTAAATCGTGTGTCGTGCATTTACATGCTTTCATACTTCATTGGTGCTTGGGGAAATCATTAGGATGCGATCACTGTGTCACATGTTGAATATAAATGGCTGGGAGCATGTTACAATGTGTAATACCACTGCCTGACCATTGATTTCCCCCAATTAGTCTTCGTTTTTAAAATAAGTTATTTTTAAAAAAAATTGCAGAATTTATCTTTGTTTCAAATAAAGAAATACCTGCATGGGTAAAGTTTTATCCTGTCCAGTACTATAGACAAAATTTCACATAAAGTTTAATTGCATATAAGAAAATAAACATCACTGAATGTTAACCAATCAAATTTTCACCCTTTTTTATCCTGTGTACAATCTTTAGTATTCATGTAACTTCAATTTCCAAAACATTCTATAGAAACCAAAAAATAAAAAAAATAATGGTGCTTAAAAACACAAGATATATCATGTTTAAGTTTATGACTATGAAACATTTTTACTGCAATGAAATGTAGGATTAATTTCCTACAACTGTCAATTTCAATGGATTATTTTTTTACAACCCTTTTTGGAATGCAACCAGATGTGAAATACTCTGAATTTAAGTATAACACCTTCATCCAGAAAAAATATCGAAACAATATTAATATTTGCTGCCCATGCCAGTCTTTTATTTATAATATAATTTTAGATCCTTAATCTTTTAAAATTTATAATAATAGTTTCAGAAACTTTGCCCATTATCCCCCAATTCTCCTGGCATATTTCACTGGATAAATATTTACTTACAGCCTTATAAATATGGTTCTACACCTGTAATTTTAAGAAGATTTTTACAGTAAAATGATTTCTAAACAAAACATATGAAGAATCAAGAGAACTCCTATTTTCTGACAAGTTTGTAAATGCTTACATCTCCTAAACAAGTGCATGGAGATATATTTGTTTCTGCCTTCATATTACTTGCAATGGGTTTTTTAATATATCATAGCCGAATGAGTACTAGGTAGTGTTTAGTCTAACCTGTGAATGACCTTAAGGTATTATTGGAGTCTTTTGTGCAATTTACCATTAAGAATTTTCATTAAATGAACAAATTAATATGTGATCATATAGTTACTCATACATTTACAAACATAGAATATTATTGCTAGCTTTGTTTGACATATTTTACAAGCGGGTTTAGTCTGAAATAGTATAATTCATATAGAAATTTACAAGATATTTTGTCTATTTTATGATATAGTAAGAAAAAACTCAATGTTAACCAATTTTCCATTTCCCATTATAAAAAGATTTTACAAACAGGATCGTCTTATATTCTTATTCATGCTATTTCAGATTTCTACTTTTTCGTTTTCCTTCTTTTCACAGAAAGATACTTTTTCAGTATATAATACAAACAAAATGTGTCCTATCTTACAACATGTAGCTTGAAAACAAGCTTGGTGAACTAATTTTTTTATTTCATTTTTGTGAACATATCACAATTTATACTACATTTTTGCAAAGCATAAAATAAGTCTATAATTTTTCCTTTATACTCAAACTTCCTTAAATAAATTAATAGATAAAAAGCTATTTGTTGGCAGGACTATGATAAAATAGCTAACTAAATTGATCAAGGTTGAGAAAAAATGTCATAAATAAATTAAATCAAATTAAACCAAATACAACTTTTCAATATATGTGTATAAAAATAAGAAGCTAATTTTAATTATTTTAATTCAACAGTGTCTATTAAGATAAATAATCAATAAACTGTAACATAAGTCACTGGGCCAGAGATGATAAAACTCATAAGAGCCCCAAATAAAGACCAAACAGCACATAAATTCACAATGGAATTAGCACATTAGTCTTTTTTTGGTCTTGTTCTGTGACAATTTAAATATGTAAGATTAGATACTTTTAGCACATTAGTTTATTTTTAGTGTTGGTCTGGGAAAATTAGAATATTTTTTTATGTTTAAATTGTAAGATTATATACTTTTATATAGCATTGGCATTTCTATGTATAAAATGCTTTTCATATAGAAAATGCTTTTCCTTTAGAAAAATTCTTTTCATATAGAAAATGCTAACTAAAAGGCTGTATACTGTGGATTCATTAATATTCGTTCAATACCAATTTTCCTGGGAACAGGGGAACCACGAATTTAAATGTACAACAAATTACAATGTTCTTAAAGGAATGTATGCAGACTTTGACAAAACCACAAAATTAGATATCCATGAATATGCAAGTTTTCCTCAAGGCTCAAACCACAAAAATAAGGAATCTACAGTATCTTTCTATCCATCCTTAAGGTGGTACTCAACATTTTAACTAAAAGATTAATTTGGCTTGTTTAATTTTCTTAAAATTTTTACATTTTATTAACTTTGACCCTTTGATAAATATATAAAAATTTCAAAACATTTGAACCAACCGTTTTATTAGTCCAGTCAAACTAAGATTTAACCTCAAACTAATTGCAACAGAAAATGTTTCAGTTCTAATCTATAGCATTATGCCCTTTATATACACAGAAAAAAGTCTCATAAAATCTAACTTGAGGAAAACTCAAAATCAGCACTTTTAATTTTCTATGAAAATTAACATTGGAAGGGGAGATAACTCTTACAAAAATGAGTCTTTTTTGGTCAGTTTTTGGTTGTTTTTCTTGAAATTTATGTACAGTATGATACTTTCATGGGGTTATAAGTTTGTATTTGACTGAAATATATAATCTTCTGCTAATGAAATGTAGAAAACCAAAATGGTATGGGTAATTTCATTTTTTTCATGCATTTTTCATTAAAGAATTTGCAAATTTGAAGCTTTGTAACCATTTTGAAAAAATAATGTGAAAATTTGGTAATGTTTATATCTGTATATTATATTATTTCAGCAACTTACTTATCTAAAGAAACTTTAAACCACAAAAAGAAGAATACATGCTTAATTATTTTTATCAAATTTGAGATTCTTTACCTTGACATGTTGAAAAATTCAATAAATGGTCAACTAATGAATTACGAAATCTAGATTATAGCTTGATGAAATATATGAAAACACCTTAAGAGTTGTTTATTATACTGTAAAGACCACTAAAAAATCTAGAATCAATACATTCTGATGAATAGAAGCAGTAAAGATATAACTTTATATCAATTTTGTTTGATATTTCTGCCTTTTTTGCAAGAGTTATCTCCCTTTTCAATACAAATCTCCATAGGAATTTTAAATGGTGATTTTATGGGACTTTTTTCTGTGTATATTTGGGGTATAATGCTATAGATTAAAACTTAAAAATCTTCTGTTGCAATTACTTTAAGTTAGGGTCAAATGTATGCTAGATTGACTGGACTATATCAGGAAAATTACACTGGTTATATAGCAGTTTGACAAACACTTATTTTGATCATTGAGAAGCTTAATATTCCCTTAACAACACAATGAATCAAAATGTTTAGCTAATTTTACAGAGTTATCTCCCTGTAGTGTTAGGTACCACCTTAATCTATTCTGATGCAACTTTGTTGACAATGTCATTCTATAATTTGCTGTATGGTGTCAGAGGAGTAAAATTTCAATATTTATTTCAGATGTGAAATAGTTTTTTTTTGACTTAGTAGTCATAGTACTTGTAACAAACTGCAAAAAATAAACCGGTAATAATTTGAAATATCATTACAGGTATCCTTCTGTTAAATTGAATGGTGCTTAATTTCTAATCAATTTAATTTGTTCTACTACAGTTCCGAAAGGCAGTCTATATAAAGTGGATATACACTCAATTGTATTGAATAATTATTTCAATCTTTTATTTTGTGCTCAGTAATAAAGTAATAGAATATGAAGCTAATCAACTACACATAGGACAGTTCATATGTCCCCACATTTGTTAACTTGTCAGCAGAGAATTTATAACTTGTCTGCAGAGAATTCTATCTTCATGCTGATTGATTGACAGTGGATGACATTTGATGTCAATATTTGAATCAGCATCAATTTAATGATTTTTAGAAGTCCTTTATTAAGTTGAACAGACAAAGGAAGCATAAGAAAGTGGCTTCCAGTTTATGATGAATATTAAATGACTTTGTCTGAAATTATTAACACAGGTCAAATTTTAAATCCTGATTATTGAATAAATTTTTTAAAACTGTTTACCGAGTTTGACTGACTGCTGTTTCCATGTTATTGTCAACTTTGTATTCATACATATGCATTTTATCAATGATGATGTTTGATATATAATTAAAATTCAGTAATGCAGATAATGGTAACACTGTTTCTGAGAATTAATTATTGTTCAAGTTTTATTTCTATTTAAAGACGAGAAATGAACATTTGTCAAAATAAATTTTATCTACATATTAGCAGCTAGGTTTAATGGATACAGGTTTCAATTTTCATTAATGTTATAAGTTAAAAAATGTCCATTCCCCTTCAGTGAGTGATTAAACCAGAAATTTACTACCCTACAGCTTTGGTTAATTCATCATTGATGATGTGGTGACCTCCTACCATGAGCACAGAGCCTTTTCAGTCCCAAACTAATTTTTCTTTGCATAAATGTAATCTGTTTTAAAAGGTCAATGTTTATAACAAATGTTTTTTTTAAAAACCGGTGGCACAATGATAAATAAAAATGTCAGAAATTGCATCTGAATACCAAGTTTGATCAGCCTAAATTCTAAGGTACAACAGTAACTCCCCAGACATGGTGCGGGATGGACAGATTGACAGACAGACTGTCAGATGAACAATATTTGATATGTTTAAAAATATTCTTATATTCTGTGGTTATATAACAATATGGAGATAAACACAGTTTTTAAGTTGCTGTATTGTACTGTGACTAAGCATACAAAATAAGCCATTGCACAGTTTTATTCTAACTAGAATGGACCATTTGTCAACTTTGACACTAGTGATGCCTTATCAACGATTGGAAATAGATTTTACTTCTTTTCCACACATTTACACACACTTGCTTAATAAACAAAGAGAACTTAATCTGTACTCAAGATCTAGTTTAGGAAATAAAATTGAATTGCTGACAACAAAATTGAAGAAAAAAAAATAATAATTGACTGGAGACGACTTAGAATTCAGTTTCCTCCAGCCTCAAGTAATTTTACTACAAGTTTTATCTGATCTAAATAAGGCTGTCATTCAAGCCAAGAATGGTCAGCCCAGACCAACCAGTAAAATATCTAGTTAAAACAATAACCATTGATGTTGAAAACAGTATTTAAAGATTATTATAAACTTTCTAACCTTATGACTCCTCTAAACTGGTTCCTTGGAGGAAGATCTGGTACCCAGAATAATCCAAAGCACCGACTTATCTTCTGTAACACACCATAATCATTCTTATCTTTCTGATGGTAAAATATTACAAAGTTGGGTCTGAAAATAGACAGTACAATATATGTAAAGTTACTATTATGTCACAAACATGGGTTCAAATCCCACTAAGATAAGAACAAAGCACATTATAGAGGGGGGATAGGAGGGGTCCTGATCCCGAAATCCTGGGCTTGAAAAAACGAAATCCTGAAATCCTGGGCTTAAAAACACAAAATCCTGAGGGCCGAAATTCGCAAACAAAAAAAATCCAAGATCCTGAAAGGGTCAATCCCGAAATCCCGAGCTTAAAACACCCGATCCAGGCGTCCCAATAAAGGTCCTATCCCCCCTCATTATATTTACCAATCTAACATTGTAGGGATAAATTTGACCCAGGTCACATACAGAGAGATTTATTTTTAATAAAAAGAAGAGGATGTCCAAATACCTTGAGTTTGCCAACATAACTAGTTTTTTACTGAATGGCATGTTGAAAGTCTGGATAATACTTAACACAACATATGTGACAGGAATTTTATTTTCAATAATTCTGTAAATTACTTAATTTTGATAAACTACTGATTTGCACTGTAAATTCTGAACTAGAATTACAAGATCAGTCTCATGGTTGTGCGTACAAAGTTTTGTCAATTAAAGTGCTACAGTTCATTTTTTACTTTATCATTAACAATTCTATTATTTCATTTGATCTAACAGAAATTATTATAAACTACTGATTTATATCTTTTAAAAAGCAAATAATTAAGAAAATACAAAATGTATTATGTGAAGCATGAATCGTTTTCTGGAGCATGTGATTAAAAACTAAAAACAAATGAGTTAAAATTAATTTTATATATATGTTTTTTAATTTTCAATGATTATGAACTAAAATTTAGCTCATTTGAGTTCTTTTTCATGCCATTATCATTTTATTAATCAGTATTTTAAACACTAAATCATCTGATTTCAATTATGATGAATATATATATGTATATATGAAATATCTAGATAATAGTCATTATTCTATGATCTTTCTGACGTGGGCGTTTGACTGTTATGAAAAATGATGCTAAACATAATAAATAATGAAATATCTCTAAAAAAAAAAAGTGTAAAAAAAACCCCAATAAACAGTTTTGATACCTTTCATCAGATGTAAAATAATTCTTATGGTTTTTGAAATATTTATTGATGCATCACGAAATTTCTTTTCTCAGTTTTGAAATTTTGGTTTTGTTACCTTTACTTTTTTAGGTGCATATTAAAGTTAAAGTTCAAAGGCCATATTGTCGTTGAAAAGTGTGTGATCCCTAATGACACATCATGTCAGTCAGTACCTCACCATTGTTCAATTAAAAACCTTAAAGTAGGTCATCATCTTTAGGCATGAGGAAAAAATCCATCATTCTTTTAAAAGTATATCATCCTTAATATAATACCAAGTCTATATATAGACTGTATAACTCATCATATGATGCATACATAGTGCTGTGATGTCTTTCTACATTGAAAGGGATATACATTTGACTTTTGTAGAGCACCAGTTTAGTAAATATAAATGGATACCAGTAGTAACAAAGTTGTCTCATTGGAAATCATGTGACATCTACTTTTTTTCATATTGTAATAGTCAGCTGTTCTTCATTTTTGAAAACAGAGACATTTATTTGTCTATTTTATACATCCATATATTCCTTTTTAAGCATTGAGAGGAATACACTTGTGGCTTGGCTAAAATGGCTTTCACTTTTGTAGAGCAGCACTTAAGTAAATATAAATGGATAGTTATATCATTTGAAATTATACCACATCTCCTTATTTTCATATCATAATAGTTACATGTAGCTGGTTTTCATTTTTGAAAACCAAGACACATAAAGGGGTCAGTCAACAACTATTGGAGCCAGTCAGACATTTTTACTTTATTTCTGCTGAAAATGCTAAATGCAGATTTCCTACAGATCATATATAACCTTTTATGATAACTTAATGAGATTTCACATTAAATGACATGATAATGAAATGAACTCCTGAGAAATCAGATCTCTTTCTTTACTGTACTACATTATACATAGCACTGCATTTGAATCTCTTGGTAAAAAACTGTTTACAAATCTTTTCTTGTCTTATCATCAGCATCCTAGTTATCACTTTTTATTTTTATTGAGAGGAAGAGGTGGATATTATATGGACCGGTGAATGTTGCATGAAATAATCACTAATATTGTAAACCATTTTTATTCTTACTTTGACTCAGCCACTATGGGTACTTTAAGCACTGGGTCTTGTATACAGTTCTGTAAATGTTCAAGTGTAAATTCTTCACTGTTCTCAATAAAACTTTGTATTAAGGCATCATATTTTTCTGAGCTCAAAGCATCCATGTTTTTTAATGTCATATCTCCTTCACTGTAAAAGAAAAAAAAATGGTTTTTTTATTACTTTCCATTTATTTTAATAAGGAATCTATGTATAGAATTCTTTTATTCTTAAAAATTAAAAGCAAATTAATTTTCTTGGGGTTAAAATGTTGTGGTTTTTTCTCTATATACCATTTCATTGAGATTTAATTCTGTGGTTTCCTGTAATTGTGAAGTGATATTATATGTAGGTTAATTTGTGTGTGGGTTTTAATTTCGTGGATATATTCTCCCCACGAAGTATAAAACGAAATTAAAAATCCTCCAAGAAAATGTCTGCTTTTACAGAATATATCAAGGCTCAGCCTTTCATTAGATAAATGGTATCTAACTTCAGGATGTAGCATACAAACACCTGAGTTACAGGACAATATGCAAATATATAAGCATGTGCAATTTTCAAGACTAAACTTAGCAGTTTTAAAATATGTTTGTGAAATGAAATTTTACAAGGTGCTACTTGATGACAATGATGTCTTTTTTATGCATTTGAAATAAAATGTCAACTGACAGTAAAATTCTGAAATACTAGAACAAAATGAATTACAAAATTAAGATGTCTTGTAACAGAAATTTAATATCATTAAGAATCTACTGTGTTTTTAGTCATTCTTAAAACGTGTGTGTGTATAGCTGTATGCTAGGAATAATATGAGTAAAATCTATTAATTAAACACTATTTTGCATAAAGAGAAAAGGCAACTGAACCAATGATAGAAATAAAACATTAATTCTATTTGACAAATTCATTTAGCAAGAAAATATGTTAATCTGACAGGTGCTCCTAACCAGAGACCAATTAAAATAAATTTCTTTCTAAATTTCTGTTGAAAGCCCTGGGGACCAATATGTTGGAAGCAATATTGTTGTCAATTTGATAGGAACAAGATAATATTGATCTAATATAACTGATTATTAGGATGGAGATGAGTTATAAGTGAAGATTCACACTTTTCGATATAATATTAATCCTTATAATCTCCAAGGAAATATCTCTATTTAACATGCAAACAGTTTTTTATGTTATTCTGAAATTTTATTTCTTTTCTATTGTAGTTTCAATTTATTAAACATGTGAAAAAGGCATAATATTTGTTTTCATTGACAAAAGAAGTAATAATCTCTTGTAATATCAATATTAATTGATTTCTTAATCTTCATCATGAAATGCTTGTTTTTTTTATATTTATAACAAATTAAAAAATATTGGTTTTTTTTCATTATCAATATTTTTTTATTATTGATATTATTGCCACTAATATTGACTAAAGATAATTATAATTCCAAGTAATTCTTTTCTTTAAAAAACAATTAAAAAAAACTACTGATTTGTTTTCAATAATTGTCACTGGTAAATATATCATGAATATTCATGAATATGAAAATGGTATCAATTATCTAATTATAGTGCATATTGGTGTTTTTTAATTTACAGAATATAGCAGTAAAATAGTAAGCAAGTATTTTAGTTGCTGCTGTGAAGTTCAGTATAATGACATTGACTTATCTTACCGATTATTAACATTAATGCATCTGCACACTTCACAACCAGAGAAAACAGTTATTTCCCAAACACAAATAACTAGTATAAGGGTGAAGGTCAATGTAAGAGTGACACGATTTTGATGTTTGACACTTCCCATCAAATGCTTTTGCATACAAACTAGATACCATTGAGATGGGAGCCATCTCTGTGGGCCCCGCTGTCAATAACGTGGGGTAAATAAGTTGTATGGATAATCTGATATGAAGCATTATTTGAAGTTATTACATAGTCTTATGTGTGATTTTATTCTAAGATTTTAAGTTAAAACTGATAAATATTCTCAACTTACTTTCATAGTATAATAGTGATATGACTGCATGATGTGAACTCATTGTTGACTACTCTAAGGTGACTTCTGGATATATGGATTGATGTTTGAACAATATGTTTTAAGGTGCTGCCCAATTGATATTTGTCACATATTTTTAGAATCATGCCTTCAATATATAATGACCCACCAAGTATAAAGTATGAAATATTAACCGTTCTCGAGAGGTAGAGCGGACACAATTTGTTAAGAACAACGAACAGATGGACAGACCAACAGACAGACCTTTGAACTAGGATGCATACATTATGACACATTCTCTGGTGTTGGTTAATATATATGTTAAGTTGAAAATGTTTGTCAGGTATAAAGTATGAAATAATAACAGCTGTCCTCTCAAAATATAGTGTGAATCAAATTTGTTAGCGATGGACAGACCAACAGACAGACAGACCTTTGACCTAGGAAGTTGTACATACATCATGACACACTCTCTGGTGTTGGTTAAAATGGATGTCAAGTATAATATTTGAAATCATAATGGTTCTCAAGATATAGAGCATAAACGATCTTCACCACAGGACACAGGGTTGTCAACTGAAACCAAAGTTTTTGACCTTGACCTTTGACCTAGGAGGTTGTACATACATGATGACACACCCTCTGGTGTTGGTTAATAAACATGTGAAGTATTAAGTATAAAATCATAAAGGTTATCTAGATATGGAGCGGACAGGATCTTCACCACAGGACACGGGGTTGTCAACTGAAACCAAAGTTTTTGACCTTGACCTTTGACCTAGGAAGTTGTACATACATCATGACACACCCTCTGGTGGTGGTTAATAAACATGTAAAGTAGAAAGTATGAAATCATAATGGTTCTCTAGATATGGAGCGGACACAAATTGTTACGGACGGACGGACGGACAGACTGATCACTATAGGGCGACCCGCCTTTGGCGGGGCCCTTATTACCAGTAGTCCAGTACGTGTAGCTAAGCGATATGATACAAAAGTTATACACCATACACAAATCAGACAATGTTGTACTATCATTGAAGTCAAGGTCAGTATGATGCTTCTGCATACAAAGGTTTCTTAAATCTTAGTGCTATGGTAATAAGTTATGCAGAGAACACAAATCAGAAAGTTCAATAGTACCAAAGTTATAAACCAGACACTGGTACAAACAGACAGTCACAGATGTACAGTTTTTGAGTATCATAGGAATCAAAGGTTTAGGTCAAGGTCAGAGTAACTTGACTTCGATATATGAATCCCATCCCATGATGCATCAGTATACTGAGTTTGGTCTACCTAAGTTAAATAGGTCAAAGGTTATAAGCCAAACACCAAGTGGCGCAAACGGTCACACAGACAGATGGACACAGGGGATGTAAATGACCTTGACAATCCAGGTTCAATTCTTAAAGACCCCTTAAAATCATCTGTTCATTAGGTTTAAATAACAAAGACCAAAAAATTAACCCAACATCTTGTCTCCTTTTCCAACTCTACTGATCAAAGGGGAGATAATAAATAGTCAACAAAAATAAGTGGTTGTACAATGTAATATGCTTTATATTGAAATTTGTGCAAAACTATAACTGAATTACATAAGCTTCAGCAGGAATTAGAGAGGCGTCATACTTTATCATGAGTCAAAATCAAATTTATCTAAATACAAAAGGGAATACATTTCTAAAATATATTGTCTGATTATCATATAAATACTCATCAAGAAAATTAAATTAAAAATGAACAGACAAAATAATTTTTCTAGGTAAAAAAGTTACTGAATTTCCCATCAGTTTTGTAATAAGTATACTTTAGAGGAAAGATTTTAAAATTAATTCTCCATTTAATTTTGTTATTTCCTTATTCAATTCTGTGGTTCTGTCTCTAGAGAAATCTCACTTCTTTTCTTAAGTAGTGTGAGTCCAAGTAAAATAAGCTAAAAGTTTATAATAACTTGCACATTAGTAATTCTGGGTTTCTGGAACAATTTTACAAAGACTTCCTTAAGTTTATATTAACTTAGACATTAGTGAATCTCGGTTTCCGGAACAATTCTACAAAGTTTATATTAACTTACACGTAAGTGAGTCTGGGTTTCTGGAACAGTTCTACAAAGACTTTCAGTTTATATTAACTTACACATTAGTGAATCTGGGTTTCTGGAACAGTTCTACAAAGACCTCAGTTTATATTAACTTACACATTAGTGAACCTGGGTTTCTGGAACAATTCTACAAAGTTTATATTAACTTACACGTTAGTGAGTCTGGGTTTCTGGAACAGTTCTACAAAGACTTTCAGTTTATATTAACTTACACATTAGTGAATCTGGGTTTCTGGAACAATTCTACAAAGTTTATATTAACTTACACGTAAGTGAGTCTGGGTTTCTGGAACAGTTCTACAAAGACTTTCAGTTTATATTAACTTACACATTAGTGAATCTCGGTTTCCGGAACAATTCTACAAAGTTTAACGTGAAGGTACCCAAATTGCACCTATTTTGACAGTTTTTTCACCTACGTTTTTTTAAGATTCAGAAAAAAATGTCCATACTGTGTTTATTTTGTAGCCCTATCCTTCTTTATTGTATAGTTGTACACCAATTTAATTTTTAATTCATATTGAGTCATACAAAAATGGGTTTGAATCAACCTTCAAACTATCCATGATTCTGTAATGAGGAGTACCCAAATTGCATCCATGCTTAAATTCACATCGTTAAAAGTCTAATAACCGAGCTTTTGTTTATTTTTTTCAAATATTTTGAACAATTGGATATCATTCCATGCTTACTCTTCATATTTTACGAAATGGATACTCGTAATATATTGTATTTGCTAATTTTAGAAAGATGACGATTTGATGACATCGCATGATAACGTTTTCGAACATTTTGCTTTTTCAGTAAACAGTCCATCTGTTGATAAATACTGTGAACGTTTTGTGTATATCTAAATATGTTTACCTATGTTGAAAGACGTGCATAGTATTAAATAATAAAAATACAAATTGTTTAGTCTCTAGGAAATCTTGTAAGATTATCGTTGCTATTTTTTCTAAATAGGTGCAATTTGGGTACTCGGTGCAATCTGGGTACCCTTACATTATATTAACTTACACGTAAGTGAGTCTGGGTTTCTGGAACAGTTCCACAAACTTACACAATAGTGAGTCTGGGTTTCTGAAACAGTTCCACAAACTTACACATTAGTGAGTCTGGGTTTCTGGAATAGTTCTACAAACTTACACATTAGTGAGCCTGGGTTTCTGGAACAGTTCCACAAGGTGTTTGTCTTCATCTTTGGCACTTTGATATGGTTGATGAAACACTCTTGATACATCTGGAACTATAACATCTCCCGTTATCTCATTCCCTGCTTCATCAGTTAGAACCCAATGATCCCAAACTCTGAAAAGGTATTCAATATATACACATGATAATTGTTGTAAAGTTCTTTTATTTTCTGATTTTGATAATAGTATTTAATCTCATACTTATTAATTATTATTCCTGGAATACCAATTTCGTGGATTTCCTTAGTACAGGTGAACCAGAAATTGAATATTCAGATGTGATTTTTTTTAAAGGTTTGTATAAAGACTTTTTAAAACAATGTAATATGTTATTCACAAAGCATATTTTCCCCAATCCACAAACACCTGTACCCAAGTAAATAAACTGATCCACAGTATGATAAATACATCAATCAAATTGCAAAGAAAAGAATTATTAGATCAAAAATATGGTAGGTTGTACTTATCATTTAAAAGGAAAAAAAGAAAATTTACAACTATATCCCTGCTCTTAAATTGTTGTTGAATATAAAATTATATCATGAAAATTCCATTCACTGGTAGTAGCATGATATCCTAAAAGATATCACGTGTTTCAGCCAACAAGAAGCAGAAGATTAAAGGATCAGAAATGTATCATACAGTGTGGTATAGCCAAATGAAGCTTATTGTAATTTATATGTGTTTCTCGTATCTTGTTTTTTTTATATAGATTACACTGTTGGTTTTCTCCTTTGAATAGTTTTACACATGTAATTTTGGGGCCCTTAATAGCTTGTTGTTTGGTGTGAGCCAAGGCTTCATGTTGAAGGCTGTACATTGACCTATAATGGTTTACTTTTATAAATTGTTATTAGGATGGAGAGTTGTCTCATTGGCACTAATACCACATCTTCCTATATCTATTAAAGCTAGATTTTGTAGATGCTGAGATTATGTGTAAGCAGTGTAAGGATAAACTGAGATAAACATGTATATCCTCCTCCTTATTTGGATCTGGAGTATAATAAACTTATTACTCATTAGCCATTAATGATTCTTTTATAATCATTTATTCTTAATAAACCAGAACTTAAAATTTTGAATGATTTTTTGAAATCTAACTTTGAAAATTTAGATGATATGTAATATAATATACCCTTTGTACGTCCTATCCTCGAACTGTTATAAAAATAATTGTCAGATGGCTTTACATGCTTAAACATGTGAAAAATATAACCTTTTTATAACATAATCCTTAGTTAATGATCTACATACTTAATACATAGATCAAATTCATAAAAGGATTAAATATATTTAACCTTTGCTATTTTCAGTTAAGTGGAGGAAAAAAATATTAATAGTTTGAAAGCTATACTCAGTTTACTGGGAAATATCATATCTGAAACAAAACAGTTTTTTTTATGAAAATATAGATGATGCACCAACCTTTACATTTTTATATAATCTATGTATAAATTTCTGTATAAAAGAATATTTCTGTAAAAAATATCATATATTTTTTAAAGCATAAACCAAATCACTTGTTAAAACACAAATCTTTAAGCTAATTACCTTTTATGACAACATTTGGAGAGTTTTCCTAACATATATTTCTCTACAACATTTCGACGTAACATGAAAGCTAATCCTGGAAATTCCTCGACTCTGTAGACCACTTCTCTATCCCCAGATGTTACATCATAACCTAGCAACAAAAAATAATAATTACAGAGAAAAAGTAAAAGTAGAAGTTTGAATGATATTAAGAAATTAAAATAAGCACGATAAATATTCAACAAACTTGAAATAATTCGACTAAATTTCAGAAATTAGACATTTCCCATAAAATCTATTTATTTTTGTGCATTAAACAATTTTAGGCATATTCTAAAAATGTATTACAAATTAAAAATATTAGGGAAATCTCAGTGAAAGAGAAGCTCAGTAAAAAATGAAAACAATTGTAAACTTTGTACTAAACAGTACCATTGTAATTCCACCCAGAGACAGCTAGTATGGTAGGATCACTGTCTAATACACTAAGGCACTGCTTTATGACCCCCCCCCCCCCAAAGATATACTGTACCATTGTAATTCCACCCAGAGACTGCCAATATGGTAGGATCACTGTCTAATACACTAAGGCACTGCTGCATGAAGGACAAGAAATCTGGAGCCAAGATAAGTTCTTCTTCAATTATAATAATGTGGTCCTGAAATGAAATGTTTTCTTCATTATAACATACTGACAGACATATAGAAAATTCTTTATTTTCTGACAGATGGGGAGAAACTAGAAATCTGATGTTCAGTAGTTGTTGTTTGAAGCTGTGGTTCATAAGTGTTTCACGTTTCTTGTTTTTTATATAGATAAGAGTGTTGAATAGTTTTACACTAGTAATTTGTAATTCTTTAAGCCCTTTATAGCTTGCTGTTTGGTGTGAGCCAATGATACCCCTGCCTGCTAAAAGTATAAAGTTAACAGGAAGTAGTTGAATAATGAATCAGAAAACGCATCAGACGGTATAGCTGACTCATATATATCCTAATACAAATATCAGAAATCCTTGTTATGTAGTTCCTGACAAGATGCGCCAAAAATATTCATGGGACGGATGGACAATCTAATGAAGGTAAAACAGTATATCCCACTTTTATAAAGCAGGGGTATTAAAACATTGCAATAATTTCTTAGTGTACACTACATGTTTATATCATCAGAACCTTTCACACTAACTTCTTCTTTTTCTGTAAAAATGAAGTAAACTTGGTTAAACTAATGAATTACACACACACTGAGAATGTACTTGTGTGAAAAATTGGTCAATACATTAGCTGTTTCAAACTTTTTTTTAAATAATTTTATCCTATGCTTTTATGAATGATTCATGCCTACTTTTACATCAAAGTAATTTATGCCTACCTTTAAATCAAAGTAATTCATGCCTACATTTACATCAAAGTAATTCATGCCTACCTTTACATCAAAGTAATTCCAGCCTGCTTCTATAGCTTTGTTTAATACATCTGAAAGACATCAACATATTACTCATCAAAACTCAAAGAAAACTTTTTAGAACATATTTCTCTATTGTGCAGGTTTCTTATTTTGAGTTTTACTTTTACAACATATGGTTTAGGTGGCATAGGGGAGTTGTTTGCACATGTCAAACTGGTTAAACACCACCAGATTATATACTTGAACAAGTCAAACTGGTTAAACACCACCACATTATATACTTGTACAAGTCAAACTGGTTAAACACCACATTATATATAAGTGTACAAGTCAAACTGGTTAAACACCATCACATTATATACATGTACAAGTCAAACTGGTTAAACACCACCACATTATATATACTTGTACAAGTCAAACTTGTTAAATACCACCACATTATATACTTGTACATGTCAAACTGGTTAAACACCACCACATTATATGCTTGTACATGTCAAACTGATTAAACACCACCACATTATATGCTTGTACATGTCAAACTGGTTAAACACCAACTCATTATATACTTGTACATGTCAAACTGGTTAAACACCACCACATTATATGCTTTACATGTCAAACTGGTTAAACACCACCACATTATATACTTGTACATGTCAAACTGGTTAAACACCACCACATTATATGCTTTACATGTCAAACTGGTTAAACACCACCACATTATATACTTGTACATGTCAAACTGGTTAAACACCACCACATTATATGCTAGTATCCAAATTATGCAAAATGAAATGAAACACCACAGGTGAATTCCTATTTACAATATATACTATTAATTGGCGAAATAGGATGTACATCTTTACTAGAAAAGCGCAAAATCCATATAGAATGCATCAGTAAAAAGTAAAATCACAAAAGTATTAAACTCTGAGAAAAAAATAAACAGACGCATAATAAAATGGCAAAATCAAAAGCTCAAATACATCAAATAATTGGATAAAAATTCATATTCCTGATTTGGTACAGACATTTTCTGGTGTAGAAAATTGTGGATTAAACTGGTTTTATAGCTAGCTAAAATACAGAAAGCAAAAAACATTCATCAGATGGCATTTCTTGATAATGAAGAAGCTTCATCTAGTTACCTTTATTTCAATTAAATTCCTAGAAGGTTTGACAAAGATGTCTAAAACTTTAACTCCAGAGTAAATCAAACGGCAAAAAAACTTTTGTTGCAGGTGAGAACAAAAATCTTAACTGTTAGTATTTAATAACATTTAAATGAAAGACCTACCTTCATAAGTAGTGCTAGCTTTCACACTGATATTGTGGAAACCAAATAATGTTGATAGTTCACCATATTCTGGAAAATTTTCATCGTAGGCAACCTAAATATAACGTAACAGAAATTGAATTTATTAATTCGGTAAAAATGCAGTAAATAATTATTAAGCAAGTATATAAATAAATCATTTGTTTTAAAAATCTGTTTTAAAAGTTCTAGGAATTGGCACACATACAATACCAGAAATTGATAACCAAATCTAATGACAATTTGAGCTGTGTCACATTCTATTATGTCAGGGTATTTTTTAACTGACTACACTTTATGGTTTTTTTTTCATTGCTGGTTGTATGATGATCAGCAGTCAATAACATCCACTTCTTCTAGACTCTGTTAAATAATTGTATCATTTGCACTCATACCACATCACCATGATCAACTTGTTTTATTTTCATTATAAACAAAATTGCATTTTTGCACATCTCAAAATGTTCTGTACATACCAGAACCATATTAGGTTTTATCCCAGGTTGCATCAGTGTGGTTTCCATGGTTCTTACTATTGCATTGTGGTTAACACCTGTATGTTAATAATTAAAACATATTAAACAAGAAATTCTAAAATAATACAAATTGACGGTAGCATGATTTCCCAAGAAATACGAGAAAAACGTAATATCCCGAAAACAAGATTATATATCCCGAGAACAAGATTTTTAATTGTGTTATAGGTGTTTTTATTGTGTTTTTACCAATTTTTCACAATAATTAAGAATACTAATGAGAGATATTACTCGATTTTATTCAATAAAAATGCAATTTCAGGTCAAAAATCCTATTTGTATGTCTTGTATGCAAAATCCTTGTTGAACGCAATACACCTTATCGCTATTTAACCATTCCGGGAAAAACACCCATTTATACAACTTCCTGTTTAGGTCACCGGCCGAAAAATGGAGGTCATAAGTAATGAGCTGTGGGAGAAAAAACTATTTCCCTATGAGCGTAGTCCAGGCGATAAGATATTGACATATTAAGGAATTAGAAAGGGAAAATGAACTTAATAAATAACATTTGATAATCATGGTATATAAATAACCAATTTGAAGACATAAAAGTTTAAATTTATAAAAGTTTACGTTGTCATGGTCGTGACGTGACGTTGTTGATGAAATACAATAAGGAGGCGGGGCTTATAAGTTATAGGTTAGTCGGGGTCATTGACGTATACAGCTAACGTTTATACGTATAGCTTTATCTGTATAGTAAAATAGCTGATTGCAGTATAAAAACTGATTGACGTAAATATCGTTATTGTTATTGTTAAGAATTATGATTCGTCAATTTTTTTTTTACTAAGATAACGATTTTCTAAAGATTGCGTGTACTTTTATTAATTATGAACGCCATAAACCTTAATCATTGTATGTTGTTACACTAATTTAAGCAAAAAAAACACATATAACACCATTAAAAATCTTGTTCTCGGGATATATAATCTTGTTTTCGGGATATTACGTTTTTCTCGTATTTCTCGGGAAATCGTGGTACCCACAAATTGATATGAAACAAGCATTCTGTGAGTATTGCAATGCAATAATTAGTCCCCTACAGACAAAGTGCAAACCTTAATTCTTTTCAACTTAGTTGGTAGGAGACTTATAAACATTTATTAATGATACTGCATTCAACGAAAATATTATCTGTACTTGCAATACATTTATGTACCTTACATTTTCAACTAAGGATATTTCAAGAACAATGTTTGACCAAAACAAGAATGTGTCCATAGAACATGGATGCTCCATCCACACTATCATTTTCAGTGGACCGTGAAAATGGAGTACAATCTCTAATTTGGCATTAAAATTAAAAGGATCACTTCATAGGGAACATGTGTACTAAGTTTCAAGTTGATTAGACTTCAACTTCATCAAAAACTTCAATCTAAAGTAGGACAGACAGACGAATGGAAGGACGAAAACGAATGCACGCACAGACCAGAATACATAATGCCCATAAAGGCATAAAAATATTTCTTGAAATATTCAATTAACTGTTAAACACGAGTAATTGCTTGCTTTGCCTTCCGAACAACCTGTTCAAATTTCAAATTCAGTGTCAACAATAGTTAAGTCCAATTTCATATCCTATTTTCTAGACTTTCTCAAAATTTCAATCTTTTAAGTGGACCTATTCACCAATACTGTCTTTAAGTCTTCATTTATGAATGAATATAATTGCAATATTCCACAACAAAAAAAATACAGCAGACTTACAAGGACCGATAACTGCATGCATTTTACAATACATTTTATAGGATAATATTGGAGTTGTCTCCCTTGGCAAAAGATTGAATACATTTTATAAAATTCATACCTCATCTGGTAAGAGAAAATTCTCAATCTGATATCGAACAAATTTCTTTGAAGGCTTCAAACCAATTGAATCACATTTTACATGATTCATTATAAATGAACTGGTTCATTAATATATACCATAACATTTTTAAATAAATTAATGCAGACTACATGACCCTTCACCTTTAAACTAAGCCTACTTCAAAGTGTAAAACATAAGTAATAAACCTAAGCATTATATCTAATTTCAATTCATATTAGTAGGATATAAATGTTTCAAACAAAAACGTATAATTTGATTCATGTCATACTTATGTTAAAAGTATATATACAGAAATGTAATATGTACTCCAGCTATTAGAATGATACATAAATACATTTACATATGAATAAATGTAAGTGTGTGTAAAGCTTGTGTATTTATAAAAGATTTGCAGATATACACTATAGATTTCATGCCTAGGGTTTAAGTCTAAACAATACTGGTGCCAGACAACTCTAACAATCAGTGCTTATCAACAATCTGTATGTGTGGACAATGTATTGGTACAATTTGTTTACTTTTACTGAAATAATTTATGTTTGGGGAATATTTTTTTTCACCCATTAACACTAAATAGGAAATACCACCAATAGGTGTATGGGATGCTAATGTTTTATAGCAAAAAATGTGCAGGGAAGCTAGTGTCCTTATACCATAGTAAGGAATGCTACTCCCTCACAAAAAGCAGTACCAAACCCTCTAACTCTTTTGAATGAAGGGAAGAAATTTCACTGCAGATTCAAATCTCCCTCTCTTAATATAATAATTTGACAAGCTTTATCTAGTTGTTTTTTTAATTTAAATCTCTACCAAAATTTCCTAATTTCACTAATTTTGCGGTCTTATTTAATGATTTACAAGAAGACAGCTTTACATTTTGTTTAATCACTTGCATTATTGTTTGCTAGTAGTGCTCTTAAGAAACACAGGTATAATTCCCTAATTTATTTTCCTGTTTTGGAGGGAGATTTCTGGGTTAGATGCGATAAATCTATGTGATTTATTATATTATACATACTATTAAACAGTGGCACTAGTCCTAGAAAGTTTACGATGGAAATAGTATAAAAATAACTGCTAATTACATGTATATAATCAGTCATCTTAACATTTCAAACCTCATTCTAATGATATAAAACAAACTTTTTAAACATGTCAGTTAACTATCAAATAGAGCCAATAGTAACTTAACTAATACATAATGATACTAAGGCCATGGTTTTTTAATTTGTTGGTTTACGGATTTTCCCCATGAAAAAGTCGGGTCAGTTGGTCGAGAAAAAAAATCAAAAAAAATCTTTCAAGACAGAAAAAAAATGCAAAATAAATATATATTTCACCTTTCTAACAAAATGTTTTTTTATGCTATTTTGTCACCATTTCAAATTTTAGTTCGATGAAATATTCTTGCTCAGCTGTCATAAATATCGCATGACATTGTCTAATGATTTGCCGTAAAAAAGGGGGGTGTTCACAGACAAAGACGAAATTAAATCGTCTTTTCACAAACAAGAAAAACAAATTCACATAGCTCTGAATCAATTCCAAAAAACTTGGTGAGTAATGATCTTCAAAAACGAAAACTGATAAAGAAAAAAATGTAAAAAACATCGTACGAAAATAAGTTTCAACACACGTGTCAAAAACGTAATAGACTCGTCCACGGAAAAAACGAGAATATCGGGTTAATCTAGTGTCATGCATTCTCGTTTTTAATCCAAATGGATGATATTTTTTTTTAATTATCCATGAAACAAGAAAATTCTAAATGACTTGTTGATATTCAGAACTTTTACTTCCAAGGTGCTTTCCACCTGTCCACATTTGGACAAGTCTATTTCTATGAGATTATGCATCTTACAGACTGATGACAAATAAGGGAAATGAACTTATTGTCTAATGAGTTTTAAACACAGATTTCGTTCCGCAAAATTATTTGCATAAACGACATTTCAAGGTCAGTTATAATTTATTTGTCTATTTTTAGAAACGTAAACTGGAAGTTTTATTTTTTCACAACAGAGTGTTATCAATTTTGTTAGTGATTCATGCATTTCATTTCATAAAAAAAGAAGAATTTAATTATTTTTCAGGGATAATGTATTTGTTTGGGTGGGCGGGAATAAAAAAGCATGAAAAGTCAATTTTATTTTTATTCTAAGGTCGGCGGATCCGTAAACCAACAAATTAAAAAATCCTGGCCTAATCTAATTGAAGAAAAAATGTTGGACTGATAAAAATAATTTGGAATCATTTAGCAGTTTTAAATAGATATTCCTTATAACTAAAACTTAATGTTTTGGCAATAAAGAAAGCTGTATTAGGTTTACTTCTTACCTGGTATAATGACTATAGGTACTTTATATATTGCATCATTAGTATGGCTTCTGTCTACTAACTCTACGCCTTGTAAGGTTTCATCTACTGCTGCAGCTATAATAATAATGGTTGTCAGATGCATAAAGACATTACAAGTTTTCTATGGACTAGTGTATCTAAATAGTGTGGATATTAAAACTGAGAATGGAAATGGGGAAAGTGTCAAAGAGAAAACAACCCGACCATAGAACAAACAACAGCAGAAGGTCACCAATAGGTCTTCAAAGCAGGCGAGAAACTACTGCACCCTGAGGCTTCCTAAACAAATATCTATACTAGTTCAGTGATAATGGAGGACATCATGATCGTACTAAACTCTGAATTATAAACAATTATAGCTACTTCTTTACACACAGGATGGTGCTGTCTGCTACCTCTTCTTATCAAAAGAGAGGTCAATGCTTCTCAAATCAGAGAGAGAATTCAAGTGGATAAAACTCTCCCCCCTTTTTTATGAATCATACTGACAGGTATTTCAAATAAAAATTTCCTAAAAATTTGCATAAGTTCTGTCTGTAAAAATACTTGTGTTGTCATAATCAGCATACTGTCAATCCAAATTCTTAATTTAAAGTATTTGCAAACTGAAAGTACTTGTTAAACAGATTTAAACTAGAGGCTTGTGTCGCTCAGCTTGGTCTATGTGAATATTAAACAAAGGAAGCAGATGGATTCATGACAAAATTGTGTTTTGGTGAAGGTGATGTGTTTGTACATCTTACTTTATCGAACATTCTTGCTGCTTACAATTATCTCTATCTATAATGAACTTGGCCAAGTAGTTTCAGTGGAAAATGTTAGTAAAAATTTACAAATTTTATGAAAATTGTTCAAAAATAGACAACAACTCCTTAAGGGTCAATTGACCATTTTGGTCATGTTCACTTATTTTTAGGTATTACTTTGGTGTACATTATTGCTGTTTACAGTTTATCTCTATCTATAATAATATTCAAGATAATTACAAACTAAAGAGCCTGTGTTGCTCACCTTGGTCTATGTGAATATTCAACAAAGGACACAGATGGATTCATGACAAAATTGTGTTTTGGTGATGGTGATGTGTTTGTAGATCTTACTTTACTGAACATTCTTGCTGTGTACAATTATCCCCATCTATAATGATTGGCCCAGTAGTTTCAGTGGAAAATGTTAGTAAAAATTTACTAATTTTATGAAAATTGTTAAAAATTTACTATAAAGGGCAATAACTCCTTAGGGGGTAAATTGACCATTTTGGTCATGTTGACTTATTTTTAGGTCTTACTTTGCTGTAAATTATTGCTGTTTCCAGTTTATCTCTATCTATAATGATATTCAAGATAATAACAAACTAGAGGCTCTAAAGAGCCTGTGTCGCTCACCTTGGTCTATGTGAATATTAAACAAAGGAAGCAGATGGATTCATGACAAAATTGTGTTTTGGTGATGGTGATATGTTTGTACATCTTACTTTAATGAACATTCTTGCTGCTTACAATTATCACTATCTATAATGAACTTGGCCCAGTAGTTTCTGTGGAAAATGTAACAGGTAGGAAAAATTTACAAATTTTATGAAAATTGTTAAAAATTGACTATAAAGGACAATAACTCCTTAGGGGGTCAATTGACCATTTTGTTCATGTTGACTTATTTGTAAATCTTACTTTGCTGAAAAATTTGGCTGTTTACAGTTTAACTCTATCTCTAATAATATTCAAGATAATAACCAAAAACAGCAAAATTTTCTTAAAATTACCAATTCAGGGACAGCAACCCAACAACGGGTTCTCTGATTCTTCTGAAAATTTCAGGGCAGATAGAACTTCACCTGATGAACAATTTCACCCATGTCAGATTTGCTCTAAATGCTTTGGTTTTTGAGTTATAAGCCAAAAACTGCATTTTACCCCTATGTTCTATTTTTAGCCATGGCGGCCATCTTGGTTAGTTGGCAGGGTCACCAAACACAACTTTTAAACTAAATACCCCAATGATGATTGTGGCCAAGTTTGATTTTATTTGGCCCAGTAGTTTCAGAGAAGAAGATTTTTGTAAAAGTTAACGACGACGGATGACGGACGCCAAGTGATGAGAAAAGCTCACTTGGCCCTTTGTGCCAGGTTAGCTAAAAAGGTGCACACCCATCGCCCATAAAATTTGTCCTGTTACCATCCTCAGGTAAGCTTATAACAAAAGACTTATTCATTTATATTTAAAGGATACTAATGTTCATGGTACACAAACAATACAAGGATACAAAAGTCTGCTGTATATTTAATAAAAGATACATGATTTCTTAGGAATATATTGTGCATTATTTCAAATCCATAGAAAGCACTGTATTTACTTACGATCACATAAATGTTCATAGCCATCATACTTTTTACAAAATTCTCTCCTTGCTTCATTTCTCTTAGATTTAGGTGTTGGGGGGACATCTGTACCTTTAACTGTAATCAATATCAATCATTAATGTAACAGTTCAAACTGAGAATTACAACACAGAATGATAGTATTCAACTTACAGTACTGTGTACAGAGATAGTTTTAACAAAATAAATTGTATGGCAAAAATATCAATTCTATATATTCATTGGCCATACCCTCATACAAAATTATTACAATATTAATGTTTTTGAGGTACCTTTATTTGATAATAAAGAAAAGAAGTACAGTGCGGGAACAGGTGACAAAATAGTACCTCCCCTGTAAACAGTGCGCTCTTCTGACTAGAGGTAATCGGTAAAGAACAGCGGAAAATAGTGTACATTGTTTACGAGCTTGAAATGAGTTAACACAGACGAACTAAGACGTGTCAGTGTAATGTGAATATGATAATGCACCAGGTAAATTATTAATTGTTAAGTTTATCACATCATCTTATCTTCATATGATAGGTAAATAAGTGAATTTTCGATTTTAAGTGTCGTCAGCCGTTCAAACCTGTAATCATGCCATCCTTTCATTATTTTTTTTTAATACTAACCTATAGTCGGAACATCTTGATTTTCTCCCAATTTGTAAAGTTAATTATTCTACTTGACATATATTTTTTTGGGGGAAAAAAATGATATGCAGTCAAATCTGGCCGTTTTTAATATTTGTTGCTATGTGAAATAAAGGGAAGTAAATTAAAGTAAAAGAAGGCGCGCTTTTTCAAATAGTAAACCATTTAATTCAGATGCATAGTATTTTGTCAAATGATAAAGAATATCGTAGAAACTTAACTTGCTAGAAATTCATGATATTTTCAGGTTCTCTTTGGATTGTCAAATAATATTATAATCATCTAATTGAATGTTCAAATTATTTTGCAGCGATGGTCTGTATGGAAGGAAGACTGTCATAAAACCCAACAGTTTCGGATGGACCTTTAAATAATTGCTTAACATCAATAGCGATGTAAGATTCAAGTGTTTGATTTAGCACAAGTTTAGCCAGGTTTTCCTTGTAATTGTGGCAGAAAAACCCCTAGACAGTGTCATGCATTGAAAGGATATCAAACGGATATTTTATGGAATGATTCTCGAACATATGACAATCATATGCATAGGAATGTGGAGCTAGTGTCTTTCATGCAGCAATTTTTAATTTCCAATATAAACTCCGAAAAGACAAGAGCATAGAAATGTATACCAATGAGAAACATTCTTTGTGAATAAAATCATTCGGATGATTCCAAAACTTAATTGTGTCATTAGTGTTGCATTATGTATCCGTAGAGATAATCAGATTCCAGTAAGATTGCCCAACTGATGGTTTTTGTTTGTAATGTTTTGTAAATCTTAGTTGTTTTGACCAGCTTTTGGTCCCTTTCAGTGTGAGACAATAATTTGTTTATGATAAACAAAATCACTGATTCAAGACTAGAGCGGACACTTTTAGGCAGTTAGTGCGAATCCTTTAGGTTTAAACCTTTACATGCAATACAGGGGGAGGGGGAAGATTTTTTTTACCGAGTCAAACACTTTTCCTAATAATAATACATTGAGATTTAATATATACTTTGCTATATGTAGTGTTTATATTAAAGTATTGCCAACAAAATTCATTAAATTTTGGATCATAATATTGTTTAAGAAAAACCCTTACCCCCTGAACATCATAAAAGTTCATAATCTTCTGTAACACACGTGCATGGTTAATTTCGGATCACATTTTTTCTATTCCGATATTATAAGAATTCGAAGGTTCATATCATTTACAATATCATTCAAAAAATTTCTGGGATTTGTTTTTACTATCAACGTTGAACCTCGAGGTTACATTGTAGTAAAAAAAAATCCCATAAAAACGTTGAATGTAAATGATATGCACCATTAAAATCTTATATTGTAGGACTCATGTTGTTCAAACATAATGTGTTGATCAATTATGTTATGATGATTTTGATAAACTTCACATTAGGTAATCTTTCACGTATATTGATTACATTATATCATGTTGTCCCAACGATATACCTGTCGGTGTGCTGGATCATACGAATTTACCGACATTCATATAGACAAAATGACACAACTTTGAAAAATTCTTGTGACGAAAGTACATTTCGGAACACATTAAAAATTGGATACCCAGAAAGTTACATTTGATATATATTTTTTTCAAAATAAAAATAAAAATATGCAGTCAAATCTGGCAGATTTTTACACACCCCTATGTTGAACAATAGGTTGTTCAATTAACAGCATGTTTGGCAATTAAAAAATCGTATATTAACAAATTTAGCTTTAACATATACTTTATTTATAGTGGTTGTACATGTATAAAAGTTATATAATGGTTTTGTGTTTTAAGAGATATTCATCCCTATGCATATCGGGTTTTATGCGTAAATTGTCTCTCCTGTTTTATACCTTTTCTGTCTCTTTCATAAGAAGAGTGACTTTTCTATTGTTCTAGTGTCACTGGAAATCCCACTGAGTAGGTCCGATAAGGACCAGTTTTGGCCTCAAATTTCAGGTTCATCTCAAGAAAGATTTTGACCCCTTTTTAAACACTTAAGTGTCTATTTCATTTGACTCAATTAGTTAATGTGAAAGATTTTAACTGATTTAGTCATTAAAAACAATCCGATTCAAGCTCAAATATGAAAAATATACCAAATATACCAAAAAATGTCACTTTTCAGATGGTTTTTGTCAAAAATGAAAGTGGTTGTATCTGTGTTCATCCTCAACCTTTATATATGTTATGAAATATCATAAAATACAACTTGCATTTCAATATTAAGGATGAACACGAATGCGGCCACTTCTGTTTTACACGAAAACCATCTAAAATTTAACTAAAATGCTAGAATTGTGAAGATTTCAATAATTTAGCATGACTTAATGGTGCTAGTACCCAATATATGTGCATTGTATTGTCAAAAACAGCCCATATTTATGTAGCAGAAGCATTCTACTGTCCAATAAATAACTAAAAGTTTACATTTTAACAATTTTGTAAAACTGCTATATTTTGGGGCCAAAAAGGGTTCTTACTGCACCTAGTCCTTTGTTCATAATGAAAAATAATACATAACAATCTCTTTTAAATGGATGCTGACTTGGTTTACTTGTTCTTCCATTAAACCAAAGAATCCAGTCTCTTAACTTGTCAAAAATTAAAGCAATGACACAGTATTGGTCTGAAAAAACTGGAGAGGGTACTCTGTGGGTGATATTTCTCCTTGAATAATCAAGTTTATTTTTCAGTCTGAATTTACCATGTGAAAACCATGTTTCAATTACAATTTCTGCTTTTGGTACTCTATATAACTTACAGTTATAAGGTAAACAAAAAGACTCCTTCATAGATGCTGGCCAGCTACCATCATATCCAGCAAAACTTATCTGTAATTATAAATGTTAAATATTTAGTCAATTAACTTTATGCCTTTTCTTCAGTCAGTCCCTTTTAACTGAAATTTGAACTGACAATAAATATACAATATATGTACATTGTCGGAAAATATATAATCTATTTGTATGAGGTTTAGAAACAGGACGAAAATTAAGCCTTGCCGAGTTTTCTCCTGTTTCTAAGTGAGTAAAAATAAATTTTCTATTTTACGACAATGTACATATATTTTTTTTTATCCTGAAATATACTACCAACACTTGAAGCTTTAGTTAAACAATCTAAATCATGCTCTCTAGTTTTTCAAAAACTTTGATAAAAGGGACTGTGAAGAGGGCCCCCAAATGAACTGGTACATTAAAAGAAATATCCACATTGCCGTTTGCTCAACATGGACAAGTACAAATAAAGCAAAATTTTATTTGTGTACCTGTTATTTGTACAATACAAGACTGATTGCAGGATAAAGGAGTTTTATTCAGGCTGATGAGTTGAGTTTTACTTAATAAAATATAATCATTTATAGAGAAATGTTTGCTTAAGTTCTTTAATATATGCAGATGACATTGTATAATTTCTATACATTATCACTATCTATCCTCCATTACTGGACATCACACAGGTTCACCTAGAACTTCTTTTACATCATCATAGAAAATTTCTGACACCACAATGGCACATAATTCTGCTTACCTGTTCAGTGCTAGTAAATCCTTTGATTCCTTTCTTACCAACAAAGTACCAAACATCACGGAATCTAAGGTTTTGTATCATACTACTACCAAGCTGGTTATATACATCCCTGCCATGAGTATTCAACCTATAACATAGGTATTACTAAATATAGTTCATACTACTACCAAGCCGATTATTTACATACGTCCCTACCATGAGTATTCAACCTATATAACCCATAGTTATTACTAAATATTGTTGCTCTTTAACTATGGTTTTAATGTCTCACTATATCAACATCCTTTGGATTTTTAATATTTTTTACCCATATTTTGGTTTTGTTTTGATATGATTTTAGTAGGTATTTTAATGTAAACCACATATAATGTAAATGATACACTGTCTGACTGTCTTAACACTAGGCAAAACAAGAAATAAACATCCTAAGTACAATACAATGAAGGAAAACTGAGGTCTTTACTTAAAAATATTTCAATTCCAGCTTCCTTGAGTCAAATCAAACAAAGCACTTGAGACTTAGTGTAAATCTTATTTTTACCATTCATTTCCTTTGTTAATATTGGTGTTAAAATAATTCCAATCAAAAGCTATAGGTTGCATTTTTATAAAATAACTAATCGATGAATTCAAATAGAGAAAAATGTTCAACGTGTGACTGAACAACACATTAATTCACATATGCGCGTAGCGCATGAGTTAAATATCAGTATTGTTTGGTCATGAGTTGAATATTTTTCGATATTTGAATTCTTTAATTAATTATTCTTTTTATTACAGTGGCAAATGGCTTTTTTTAAAGAAATTAATGCAAAACATGTAAGGAACTATATTTTTTTCTACACATTCACAATTTGTTTTCATCCGCTGTAATCGATGTCTTAACAACGCCTATTATTGTATGACATCAGAGAGTGAAATAACCACATGTGAAATTATCGGTTTTTATTTAACTGGGAAATCAATGTAATAACTGTAAATATCCACAAGACAATTTTCCATAGGCACTCCTTTTACGACCAAAACTGTACCACTTTTACTATGAAGAAATTTTGAAAAAATTATATCCAAGAATGGAAACTTCAAATGCACTACAATTTTTTCTCAAAGGTCAAAATATAGGGCTGTGCGGCATATTTTTAATGTGTATATGCCCCAAACTGCTAAGAGTGGAACTAACACTAAATTTCTTAACTACCCTTACCTTGACTTTAGGATTACCACAGATTTCAATATACAAAATATGCATATGTATATTTACTGGTAACATTTCCAATGTATGTCTCTATGAGATTAAACATAGAGATCATAACTGGAAACCAGTATGTAAACAAAATTAATTTCCTATGAATAGTATACATCTCCCCAAAAGAGGCGTGGTTTGAGAAACATCTGTTTTTACAAAGTGCAACCTTTAGCATGCATACTATGCAAAAGTGTCAGTCAATGGACTATGATATAATGTCTCCCTTGGGTGAACTCTTACTTACTTTCTCTGTCCATCATCATTTACAACAGCTATAATAATGTCTCCCTCCACCAAACTCTCCAAGAAAACTTCCATGCTTGAACTGTCTACAGTCATATAGGTTAATGATTAGTCAAAACACACATGCAAACTGGCTGACACAAATGTAAACCTTTTATTGTCTTGTTACTGAAATGCTTGGGAATCAGGCTTGTTCAAAGAAATAATGAGTAATCTAATTTTTTTGGTCTAAATAAAGGGCCTCTTGATACATAATAGACTAGTCAATAAAAACTTAAATTGATTATCTCCCTTTTATTCTATATTACAAAATTTGAGGACAAAGTATAAAGAACAAAAATGTGTCCCCAGTACATGGATGCCCCACTCCCACTATCATTTTCTATGTTCAGTGGACTGTGAAATTGGGGTCAGAACTCTAAAGTTTCAAGTTGATTGGACTTCAACTTCATCAAAAACTACCTCGACCAAAACCTTTAACCTGAAGCGGGACAGACGAATGAATGAACAGACAAACAGATGAACAGACGAACGGACGGGCAGACGGATGCACAAACCAGAAAACATAATGCCCCTCTACTATCATAGGTGGAGCATAAAAACTTAGTGTGAAAGTAAATACACAAGTTGACACTCAAGGTACTCCAAAATATAGGTAAATGAAATAAAAAAGTTTACTTTTTAAATTAGAAAAAAAAGTTATGAATGACAAAGTTCCACTTAAAGCTTTAACAAAACCTGATAATTCACATTTATTTTCTGCGGAAGAACATGTACAATGGAAATTATGTAAAATAATAAAGGAAACAAGAATCAGTGTCCATAGGAAACTGTGTCCTACTTACTCTATTCTTCTATGTTTAGTGACCAAGTTAATTTGGGTCAAAACCCTTATTTGTTAATATTGTCAATTGTACTGTGGTAATTTGATGTTGAAACTTCTATTGGTAAACTTAGTACCTTCCCAAAACTTTAACCTGATACCTGACGGACATACAGACAAACTAGCTCTTTCTGACTGTAAAGAATAGATTTTCTAAATGGAAGTTTAACCTTCAAAAAATTTTGTTTTGTGATATGCAAAGGAGTGGGTCCAGTAAGACCCTTTTTTGGCCCCAAAATATAGCAGTTTCACGAAATTGTTAAAATGTAATCTTTAAGCTATTTATTAGCATGTAGAATACTTCTACTACATAAATATGGGCTGTCTTTGACAATACAATGCACAAATATTGGTTACTAGTATCATTAAATCATGATAAATTATTGAAATCTTCAGAACTTTAGTATTTGAGTTAAATTTTAGACAGTTTCTGTTTCAAAAGGAAGTAGCAGCATTAGTGTACATTCATAATGTCTAAATGTAAGTTATATTTGATAATAATACATAACATATATAAAGGTTGAGGGTGAACACAGATGAGGCTGCTTGCATTTTTGACAAAAACTATTTGAAAAGAGACATATTATGACATAATTGATAGATTTTCCATATTTAAGCTTGAGTATGAGCGTCTTTAATGACTTATGGTGACTTGAAAAACACCTGTACCACTCAGATTACAATTCTACCTTGACAGGTAAGTTTGTATTTAGCCTATAAAATACTTATTTAGCCTTGAGAATTGAAAGGTCAGTTTATCCCATTCATACAAAAGAAGTTGGTAAAATTGGCTTCATGCCATTTACCTTGTCCAAAATTAAGGTCACTTTATTGTTATTGTGATATTGTTAAAGTACAAAAGAACCCTATATTCTGACCAATGCTTAAACTTTGTGCATCTTGATTCAATTATTTAAAATATGTTAATGTTGAATTTTAGGGGTTACTTTTGGCCTTTTTTTTACGTGTTAGTTTTCTTTTCAGATTTAAAAAAAACTATCGGCTTGATTTATAGAAATAGACTATGCTTGCAGGTTCTCTTGTTTTTTGTTTACACCAAATTCTAACGGATTATTAAATTTAGTTGCAAAATATTTTAAACGAGAGCTGAATTTTTTTTTATCTTTTAATGTGAATTGAAGGTTAAATAATTATAATGTGAATTAGAATGAAGAAAACATCTTGGTCCCCAAAAAAATCATCAATCAGGATATAAAATTCCAAATATTAATTTATTATACTAAAATAAGTTCATATAGAATAAACTTTCTAAGATTTTATTGATTCCTTTTAAATTGAAATCTCAAGCCACTGTTTTGAATGTTTAGGTCATGTCCCAACAGAAAATCAATAAATATGACAGTACAATGTACTCTAAGCACAAACACATAAGGTCACTGTGAAATAGACATCTAGAGCAGGAGCAAACTGTCAGTTATACCAAACCAGTTTGACTAGATCTCTAGTTTAAAACCAGTTTGACTAGATGTCTAGATTATTCTTGGAATAACAATGGTGTGGCCTATATTTTGACAATGTAAATAACATGAGGACCTGGATGGGTTTTTTTAATATCTGTATTCTTTAAAGTTTTAGGGCATTTTCTTTTAATAGCCTTGAAATAACTCATTCTGTAAAATTCTCATGAAAATGATTTTCCAATTTAGTCTTTCTGTAAGTGTTACAAGATTATTTATCAATTATGTACATTGATCATGATTATATTATCAGTATTGCATTACAGTTACCCAAGTAACCCTTTATTTTGCACAGTCATTCTTTATACTTTTGCAATGCAGTAAATTATTCTCTATTCTTTATTGTGATGTTCATTTTCTCTATTCTCTATCTTTTGTTGCTATTACATGTATTCTCTATTCTGTAAACCCCATTCTGACCCTTATAGGTAAAGTCCTATTGTATGAATGGGATAAACTGACCTTTCAATTCTCAAGGCTAAATAAGTATTTTATAGGCTAGATACAAACTGACCTGTCAAGGTAGAATTGTAATCTGAGTGGTACCGGTGTTTTTCAAGTCACCATAATCAGTTAAAATCTTTCACTTAAACTAATTGACTGAAGTACCTTTCATTGATGAACTTGAAATTTGAGGCCAAAATCAGTCCTTAACAGACCTACTCCTTTATACTACTGCACTATTTGTGAATAACATAAAAACAATAACAAATAACATAACATAACAAAAACAAATTTTCATAATATAATAATGGCCAATTCCGATCAAAACATGCTTTAAACATAAAACAAAAATTAATACATGCCTTTAATGAGATGGTCTGTCAACTGTTGATTATATATTAGATCTTATTACTCAAGAGAAGATAATTGATGAATTAAGCTTCAGGTTGATCTATCCCATCAAATTTTAAAATATTTCACAGAGAAACTTTTTTTTAAATTAGATACAGAATCAAAAATTGCTGGTGGCAGCCATGTTTTACATCAAACAAGGTGAACTAAAAACATATAAATAATATGAATGTGTTTGAACAGGGTTTGATTCTTATTTACTGAAACTAAAGTGAGTCTAACTGAATGCACATCAATAATACTATATATATTATCATGACTCATAAACCAACCTTTTTCATACGTATCAAACACTGTTACAGTGGAGACTTTCTTCTCTATAGAACTCAATACGGCTACATTAAATCCTCTCCCTGCATGGTTCACCCTTTCACCCAGAACACTGTAAAAAGAACAATATCATTTGAAAAATGAGTCTTTTTGTTATCCCTTAAAATAATATCAGATTTTATCTAAACACATCAAGTTAATATGAAAGCCTTGTGATAATATCTACTGATACAAAATCTTGATGACAATCTGAGTCAGCTGCCTGCTGTTCAGTGGTTGTCGTTTGTTGGTGTGGTTCATAACTTTTCTTCTTTGCTTGTTTTTTGTATTGATTTGACTATTGGTTTTCCTGTTTGAATTGATTTACACTAGTCATTTTGGTGTCTTTTATAGCTTGCTGTTCAGCTAGAGCCAAGGCATCTTGTTGAAGACCAAACTTTGACCTTTGATTGTTAAATTTTTACACATTGTGACTTGGATGGAGAGTTGTCTCAAAGACAATTATTCCATATCTTCTTATTCATATTGTGCTTAAATAATTGTCTTATTACATGCTATATTCATTTTACTTTTGAGAATGACTTATTGATGGCAGATGCTTCATAATTTCTATTCACAACTATCTAACAAACAGGGGATAAATTTAGAACCTTATATGTTGTAAAGACATATGCCTATAATGTAAGACTATATGTTGACCTCCAGAGGTCAATTGGATATTTGTATATTTGGTTTGCTGTCTCATGACATAACAATGCATCCAATGAACAAGCAATGTATGTACTATAACTCTTACATTTCAACATTAATATTATTACTACGTACATTTCACCATTAATACAGATTGTTGGTTTTCTCTGATCACCATCACCAGTATCCACCATAGCAGTAAATTTATCTTCTCCACATTCTGTAGTCAATCCACACTTGTCTAACTTTTCTATAACCATCTCTGTTACTTTCGGAATGAACTGAGAAATATCCCTCAATGGACCAACTGAAAAACAGGAGACAGATTATAATTATACTTCTGCGTAAACATAATTGTCTTTTTATATATGTCCAGGTAAAATTTAGCAAGTGTTGATGCTTTAAAAGACTTTTTTCTAAGTCTATTTTAAGTAGTGTTGTGAAATCGTACACTTTTGCCTAACCGGTTACTCATATAATCGTTCATCTGATTAACCGGTTAACTGGTAGTTTAAGTTACTGTTTGAAGGCCTTATCAATAGTACCCTACACATAGATATAAGAAAATGTGGTATGAGTGTCAATGTGACTACATTCCATCCAAGTCATACATTAACGTTTTTATAATACAATGGATTGAAGTTTGACCTTTGGTTTTATAAGGCTTATCTGTGAAGATTCCTGTCGAAATTTGACTTTTAATTATCAAATACACAGTATTGACTATGGCGTTTGTACTAACTTCAAAATTGAAAAAAAACCTTCTTGATCTCGTAGAATTGAATATGTCTGAAACCGATGATTCTTTCATTTTGTCTTGTTGTCTTCGAAATAATGTGAGGTGTTTCAATTAAAATTGATTGATTAATCCTGATATTCATACCATCAAGTATACATTGATTATATTCACATTGGTCTGTTTTTTATAGTTTTTAAGTTAACATTTAGTTTAAAGTATGACAAAGACTTGCACGACAGAGATTGCACATTCAGATGTAGGTCTACACAATTTAAGAACAAGTAAATCATAAAATTTAATTGTAATACTGATTAAAAAATACTGTTAATAAAACATGAAACTAATTATGTTTCCTTAAGATCTTGTCCCGAGCTTAGAGACAACTTCTAATCAATTTTATATTTTTGGATAAACAATACTGATCAATATACTGGAAAATTGATCCGTCAAAGAAAACGCAAATATTTAATGATTTCAATACAAATTTATATCAAATCTATTAAAATTGAAAAAAAAAGTATGGTTAACCGATTATCTTTTTTGGTATCCAGTATTCGGTGGTTCGAACGGTTAAATGGTTAATTGGTAGAGAGAAGCAACCTTTCTTTTCATGTCTTACTTAAGAGGGAAAGAGAAGCAGCCTTTCTTTTCATGTCTTACTTACGAGGTAGAGAGAAGCAGCCTTTCTTTTCATGTCTTACTTACGAGGTAGAGAGAAGCAGCCTTTCTTTTCATGTCTTACTTACGAGGTAGAGAGAAGCAACCTTTCTTTTCATGTCTTACTTACGAGGTAGAGAGAAGCAGCCTTTCTTTTCAAGTCTTACTTACGAGGAAGAGAGAAGCAACCTTTCTTTTCATGTCTTACTTGCGAGGTAGAGAGAAGCAACCTTTCTTTTCATGTCTTACTTACGAGGTAGAGAGAAGCAACCTTTCTTTTCATGTCTTACTTACAAGGGAGAGAGAAGCAGCCTTTCTTTTCATGTCTTACTTACGAGGGAAAGAGAAGCAGCCTTTCTTTTCATGTCTTACTTACGAGGGAGAGAGAAGTAACCTTTCTTTTCATGTCTTACTTACGAGGTAGAGAGAAGCAACCTTTCTTTTCATGTCTTACTTACGAGGTAGAGAGAAGCAGCCTTTCTTTTCATGTCTTACTTACGAGGTAAAGAGAAGCAGCCTTTCTTTTCATGTCTTACTTACAAGGGAGAGAGAAGCAGCCTTTCTTTTCATGTCTTACTTACGAGGTAGAGAGAAGCAGCCTTTCTTTTCAAGTCTTACTTACGAGGAAGAGAGAAGCAACCTTTCTTTTCATGTCTTACTTGCGAGGAAGAGAGAAGCAACCTTTCTTTTCATGTCTTACTTGCGAGGTAGAGAGAAGCAACCTTTCTTTTCATGTCTTACTTACGAGGTAGAGAGAAGCAACCTTTCTTTTCATGTCTTACTTACGAGGGAGAGAGAAGCAGCCTTTCTTTTCATGTCTTACTTACGAGGGAAAGAGAAGCAGCCTTTCTTTTCATGTCTTACTTACGAGGGAGAGAGAAGCAACCTTTCTTTTCATGTCTTACTTACGAGGTGAGAGAAGCAACCTTTCTTTTCATGTCTTACTTACGAGGTAGAGAGAAGCAACCTTTCTTTTCATGTCTTACTTACGAGGTAGAGAGAAGCAACCTTTCTTTTCATGTCTTACTTACGAGGTAGAGAGAAGCAACCTTTCTTTTCATGTCTTACTTACAAGGGAGAGAGAAGCAGCCTTTCTTTTCATGTCTTACTTACGAGGAAAAGAGAAGCAGCCTTTCTTTTCATGTCTTACTTACGAGGGAGAGAGAAGCAACCTTTCTTTTCATGTCTTACTTACGAGGTAGAGAGAAGCAACCTTTCTTTTCATGTCTTACTTACGAGGTAGAGAGAAGCAGCCTTTCTTTTCATGTCTTACTTACGAGGTAAAGAGAAGCAGCCTTTCTTTTCATGTCTTACTTACAAGGGAGAGAGAAGCAGCCTTTCTTTTCATGTCTTACTTACGAGGTAGAGAGAAGCAGCCTTTCTTTTCAAGTCTTACTTACGAGGAAGAGAGAAGCAACCTTTCTTTTCATGTCTTACTTGCGAGGTAGAGAGAAGCAACCTTTCTTTTCATGTCTTACTTACGAGGTAGAGAGAAGCAACCTTTTTTTTCATGTCTTACTTACAAGGGAGAGAGAAGCAGCCTTTCTTTTCATGTCTTACTTACGAGGGAAAGAGAAGCAGCCTTTCTTTTCATGTCTTACTTACGAGGGAGAGAGAAGCAACCTTTCTTTTCATGTCTTACTTACGAGGTAGAGAGAAGCAACCTTTCTTTTCATGTCTTACTTACGAGGTAGAGAGAAGCAACCTTTCTTTTCATGTCTTACTTACCAGGTAAAGAGAAGCAGCCTTTCTTTTCATGTCTTACTTACGAGGTAGAGAGAAGCAACCTTTCTTTTCATGTCTTACTTACGAGGGAGAGAGAAGCCGCCTTTCTTTTCATGTCTTACTTACGAGGTAGACAGAAGCAACCTTTCTTTTCATGTCTTACTTACGAGGTAGAGAGAAGCAACCTTTCTTTTCATGTCTTACTTACAAGGGAAAGAGAAGCAACCTTTCTTTTCATGTCTTACTTACGAGGTAGAGAGAAGCAACCTTTCTTTTCATGTCTTACTTAGGAGGTAGAGAGAAGCAACCTTTCTTTTCATGTCTTACTTACGAGGTAGAGAGAAGCAACCTTTCTTTTCATGTCTTACTTACAAGGGAGAGAGAAGCAGCCTTTCTTTTCATGTCTTACTTACAAGGGAAAGAGAAGCAGCCTTTCTTTTCATGTCTTACTTACGAGGGAGAGAGAAGCAACCTTTCTTTTCATTTCTTACTTACGAGGTTGAGAGAAGCAACCTTTCTTTTCATGTCTTACTTACGAGGTAGAGAGAAGCAGCCTTTCTTTTCATGTCTTACTTATGAGGTAAAGAGAAGCAGCCTTTCTTTTCATGTCTTACTTACAAGGGAGAGAGAAGTAGCCTTTCTTTTCATGTCTTACTTACGAGGTAGAGAGAAGCAACCTTTCTTTTCATGTCTTACTTACGAGGGAAAGAGAAGCAACCTTTCTTTTCATGTCTTACTTACGAGGTAGAGAGAAGCAACCTTTCTTTTCATGTCTAACTTACGAGGTAGAGAGAAGCAACCTTTCTTTTCATGTCTTACTTACGAGGAAGAGAGAAGCAACCTTTCATTTCATGTCTTACTTACGAGGTAGAGAGAAGCAACCTTTCTTTTCATGTCTTACTTACGAGGTAGAGAGAAGCAGCCTTTCTTTTCATGTCTTACTTAGGAGGTAGAGAGAAGCAGCCTTTCTTTTCATGTCTTACTAACGAGGTAGAGAGAAGCAACCTTTCTTTTCATGTCTTACTTACAAGGGAGAGAGAAGCAACCTTTCTTTTCATGTCTTACTTACGAGATAGAGAGAAGCAGCCTTTCTTTTCATGTCTTACTTACGAGGTAGAGAGAAGCAGCCTTTCTTTTCATGTCTTACTTACGAGGTAGAGAGAAGCAACCTTTCTTTTCATGTCTTACTTACGAGGTAGAGAGAAGCAACCTTTCTTTTCATGTCTTACTTACGAGGTAGAGAGAAGCAGCCTTTCTTTTCATGTCTTACTTATGAGGTAAAGAGAAGCAGCCTTTCTTTTCATGTCTTACTTACAAGGGAGAGAGAAGTAGCCTTTCTTTTCATGTCTTACTTACGAGGTAGAGAGAAGCAACCTTTCTTTTCATGTCTTACTTACGAGGGAAAGAGAAGCAACCTTTCTTTTCATGTCTTACTTACGAGGTAGAGAGAAGCAACCTTTCTTTTCATGTCTAACTTACGAGGTAGAGAGAAGCAACCTTTCTTTTCATGTCTTACTTACGAGGAAGAGAGAAGCAACCTTTCATTTCATGTCTTACTTACGAGGTAGAGAGAAGCAACCTTTCTTTTCATGTCTTACTTACGAGGTAGAGAGAAGCAGCCTTTCTTTTCATGTCTTACTTAGGAGGTAGAGAGAAGCAGCCTTTCTTTTCATGTCTTACTAACGAGGTAGAGAGAAGCAACCTTTCTTTTCATGTCTTACTTACAAGGGAGAGAGAAGCAACCTTTCTTTTCATGTCTTACTTACGAGATAGAGAGAAGCAGCCTTTCTTTTCATGTCTTACTTACGAGGTAGAGAGAAGCAGCCTTTCTTTTCATGTCTTACTTACGAGGTAGAGAGAAGCAACCTTTCTTTTCATGTCTTACTTACGAGGTAGAGAGAAGCAACCTTTCTTTTCATGTCTTACTTACGAGGTAGAGAGAAGCAGCCTTTCTTTTCATGTCTTACTTACGAGGTAGAGAGAAGCAACCTTTCTTTTCATGTCTTACTTACGAGGTAGAGAGAAGCAGCCTTTCTTTTCATGTCTTACTTACGAGGTAAAGAGAAGCAGCCTTTCTTTTCATGTCTTACTTACAAGGGAGAGAGAAGCAGCCTTTCTTTTCATGTCTTACTTACGAGGTAGAGAGAAGCAACCTTTCTTTTAATGTCTTACTTACGAGGGAAAGAGAAGCAACCTTTCTTTTCATGTCTTACTTACGAGGTAGAGAGAAGCAACCTTTCTTTTCATGTCTAACTTACGAGGTAGAGAGAAGCAACCTTTCTTTTCATGTCTTACTTACGAGGTAGAGAGAAGCAACCTTTCTTTTCATGTCTTACTTAGGAGGTAGAGAGAAGCAACCTTTCTTTTCATGTCTTACTTACGAGGTTGAGAGAAGCAACCTTTCTTTTCATGTCTTACTTACGAGGTAGAGAGAAGCAGCCTTTCTTTTCATATCTTACTTACGAGGTAGAGAGAAGCAACCTTTCTTTTCATGTCTTACTTACGAGGTAGAGAGAAGCAACCTTTCTTTTCATGTCTTACTTACGAGGAAGAGAGAAGCAACCTTTCATTTCATGTCTTACTTACGAGGTAGAGAGAAGCAGCCTGTCTTTTCATGTCTTACTTAGGAGGTAGAGAGAAGCAGCCTTTCTTTTCATGTCTTACTAACGAGGTAGAGAGAAGCAACCTTTCTTTTCATGTCTTACTTACAAGGGAGAGAGAAGCAACCTTTCTTTTCATGTCTTACTTACGAGATAGAGAGAAGCAGCCTTTCTTTTCATGTCTTACTTACGAGGAAGAGAGAAGCAGCCTTTCTTTTCATGTCTTACTTATGAGGTAGAGAGAAGCAACCTTTCTTTTCATGTCTTACTTACGAGGTAGAGAGAAACAACCTTTCTTTTCATGTCTTACTTACGAGGTAGAGAGAAGCAACCTTTCTTTTCATGTTTTACTTATGAGGTAGAGAGAAGCAGCCTTTCTTTTCATGTCTTACTTACGAGGTAGAGAGAAGCAACCTTTCTTTTCATGTCTTACTTACGAGGTAGAGAGAAGCAGCCTTTCTTTTCATGTCTTACTTACGAGGTAAAGAGAAGCAACCTTTCTTTTCATGTCTTACTTACGAGGTAAAGAGAAGCAACCTTTCTTTTCATGTCTTACTTACGAGGTAGAGAGAAGCAACCTTTCTTTTCATGTCTTACTTACGAGGTAGAGAGAAGCAGCCTTTCTTTTCATGTCTTACTTACAAGGTAGAGAGAAGCAACCTTTCTTTTCATGTCTTACTTACGAGGGAGAGAGAAGCAACCTTTCTTTTCATGTCTTACTTACGAGGTAAAGAGAAGCAACCTTTCTTTTCATATCTTACTTACGAGGGAAAGAGAAGCAGCCTTTCTTTTCATGTCTTACTTACGAGGTAGAGAGAAGCAACCTTTCTTTTCATATCTTACTTACGAGGGAAAGAGAAGCAACCTTTCTTTTCATGTCTTACTTAGGAGGGAGAGAGAAGCAACCTTTCTTTTCATGTCTTACTTACGAGGTAGAGAGAAGCAACCTTTCTTTTCATGTCTTACTTACGAGGTAGAGAGAAGCAACCTTTCTTTTCAATGGGTAAGCTGTAGCCACCATGTTCTCTCTTTTTATGCTGAAAAGAAAAAGAAAATTTGAACAGTTTTTCCACAAAGTCTTTAAACTTGTCTTTGTAATACAAATTGAACCATTCAAGGTTTTTTTATACTACATGTTGACAAGAATCTTTATGAATAACAATATTTCTTCTAATTAACCGTTTTCTTTAATATGATTTATATAGATAAGGGGGTATATCTCATTTACTTTCAACTTCTTATCAAGCAGTAGTTCAAATAATGTAAAGTAAAAATGTTACTCCTCAAAAAAAAATAATTGGGACTTCCAAAACTGACATGGGTAATATGAATAGTTTTCAACTTACAAATTCAATAGCTTGTTTCTGTTCCAGTCCAATCTGTCCCACCATTACAAAGGCATCTCTAAAGCCGACATTGTCTATCAAGTAACTTCCCATTAACCTAAACCATTGTCTTCCTTCATTGCTCAGTCTGCAATATAAATAAACAACCCATTAACCTAAACCATTGTCTCCCTTCATTGCTCAGTTTACAAAATAAATAAACAACCCATTAACCTAAACCATTGTCTCCCTTCATTGCTCAGTTTACAAAATAAATAAACAACCCATTAACCTAAACCATTGTCTTCCTTCATTGCTCAGTTTACAAAATAAATAAACAACCCATTAACCTAAACCATTGTCTCCCTTCATTGCTCAGTTTACAAAATAAATAAACAACCCATTAACCTAAACCATTGTCTCCCTTCATTGCTCAGTTTACAAAATAAATAAACAACCCATTAACCTAAACCATTGTCTTCCTTCATTGCTCAGTTTACAAAATAAATAAACTTCCCATTAACCTAAACCATTGTCTCCCTTCATTGCTCAGTCTACAAAATAAATAAACAACCCATTAACCTAAACCATTGTCTCCCTTCATTGCTCAGTCTGCAAAATAAATAAACAACCCATTAACCTAAACCATTGCCTCCCTTCATTGCTCAGTCTGCAAAATAAATAAACAACCCATTAACCTAAACCATTGCCTCCCTTCATTGCTCAGTCTACAAAATAAATAAACAACCCATTAACCTTAACCATTGTCTCCCTTCATTGCTCAGTCTGCAAAATAAATAAACTTCCCATTAACCAAAACCATTGTCTCCCTTCATTGCTCAGTCTACAAAATAAATAAACAACCCATTAACCTAAACCATTGCCTCCCTTCATTGCTCAATCTGCAAAATAAATAAACAACCCATTAACCTAAACCATTGTCTCCCTTCATTGCTCAGTCTGCAAAATAAATAAACTTCCCATTAACCTAAACCATTGCCTCCCTTCATTGCTCAGTCTACAAAATAAATAAACAACCCATTAACCTAAACCATTGTCTCCCTTCATTGCTCAGTCTACAAAATAAATAAACAACCCATTAACCTAAACCATTGTCTCCCTTCATTGCTCAGTCTGCAAAATAAATAAGCAACCCATTAACCTAAACCATTGTCTCCCTTCATTGCTCAGTCTGCAAAATAAATAAACAACCCATTAACCTAAACCATTGTCTCCCTTCATTGCTCAGTCTGCAAAATAAAGAAACAACCCATTAACCTAAACCATTGTCTCCCTTCATTGCTCAGTCTACAAAATAAATAAACTTCCCATTAACCTAAACCATTGTCTCCCTTCATTGCTCAGTCTACAAAATAAATAAACAACCCATTAACCTAAACCATTGTCTCCCTTCATTGCTCAGTCTGCAAAATAAAGAAACAACCCATTAACCTAAACCATTGTCTCCCTTCATTGCTCAGTCTACAAAATAAATAAACTTCCCATTAACCTAAACCATTGTCTCCCTTCATTGCTCAGTCTACAAAATAAATAAACTTCCCATTAACCTAAACCATTGTCTCCCTTCATTGCTCAGTCTACAAAATAAATAAACTTCCCATTAACCTAAACCATTGTCTCCTTTCATTGCTCAGTCTGCAAAATAAATAAACTTCCCATTAACCTAAACCATTGTCTCCCTTCATTGCTCAGTCTGCAAAATAAATAAACAAAACATTAACCTAAACCATTGTCTCCCTTCATTGCTCAGTCTGCAAAATAAATAAACAAAACATTAACCTAAACCATTGTCTCCTTTCATTGCTCAGTCTGCAAAATAAATAAACAAAACATTAACCTAAACCATTGTCTCCCTTCATTGCTCAGTCTACAAAATAAATAAACAACCCATTAACCTTAACCATTGTCTCCTTTCATTGCTCAGTCTGCAAAATAAATAAACAAAACATTAACCTAAACCATTGTCTCCCTTCATTGCTCAGTCTACAAAATAAATAAACAACCCATTAACCTAAACCATTGTCTCCCTTCATTGCTCAGTCTACAAAATAAATAAACAAAACATTAACCTAAACCATTGTCTCCTTTCATTGCTCAGTCTGCAAAATAAATAAACAAAACATTAACCTAAACCATTGCCTCCCTTCATTGCTCAGTCTGCAAAATAAATAAACAACCCATTAACCTAAACCATTGTCTCCCTTCATTGCTCAGTCTGCAAAATAAATAAACAACCCATTAACCTAAACCATTGTCTCCCTTCATTGCTCAGTCTGCAAAATAAATAAACTTCCCATTAACCTAAACCATTGTCTCCCTTCATTGCTCAGTTTACAAAATAAATAAACAACCCATTAACCTAAACCATTGCCTCCCTTCATTGCTCAGTCTGCAAAATAAATAAACAACCCATTAACCTAAACCATTGTCTCCCTTCATTGCTCAGTCTGCAAAATAAATAAACTTCCCATTAACCTAAACCATTGTCTCCCTTCATTGCTCAGTCTGCAAAATAAATAAACTTCCCATTAACCTAAACCATTGCCTCCCTTCATTGCTCAGTCTGCAAAATAAATAAACAACCCATTAACCTAAACCATTGTCTCCCTTCATTGCTCAGTCTGCAAAATAAATAAACTTCCCATTAACCTAAACCATTGTCTCCCTTCATTGCTCAGTCTGCATGATAAATAAACTTCCCATTAACCTAAACCATTGTCTCCCTTCACTGCTCAGTCTGCAAAATAAATAAACTTCCCATTAACCCAAACCATTGTCTCCCTTCATTGTTCAGTCTACAAAATAAATAAACAACCCATTAACCTAAACCATTGTCTCCCTTCATTGCTCAGTCTTCAAAATAAATAAACTTCCCATTAACCTAAACCATTGTCTCCCTTCATTGCTCAGTCTACAAAATAAATAAACAACCCATTAACCTAAACCATTGTCTCCCTTCATTGCTCAGTCTACAAAATAAATAAACTTCCCATTAACCTAAACCATTGTCTCCCTTCATTGCTCAGTCTGCAAAATAAATAAACAACCCATTAACCTAAACCATTGTCTCCCTTCATTGCTCAGTCTACAAAAGAAATAAACAACCCATTAACCTATACCATTGTCTCCCTTCATTGCTCAGTCTGCAAAATAAATAAACAACCCCTTAACCTAAACCATTGTCTCCCTTCATTGCTCAGTCTACAAAATAAATAAACAACCCATTAACCTAAACCATTGTCTCCCTTCATTGCTCAGTCTACAAAATAAATAAACTTCCCATTAACCTATACCATTGTCTCCCTTCATTGCTCAGTCTACAAAATAAATAAACAACCCATTAACCTAAACCATTGTCTCCCTTCATTGCTCAGTCTACAAAAGAAATAAACAACCCCTTAACCTATACCATTGCCTCCCTTCATTGCTCAGTCTGCAAAATAAATAAACAAAACAATTTTATTTATTCTTTCTTAACAAACTTAACAAACTTAGCACAGGTCATTAGATGTATGTTTCATCAAAATACGATATTCTGATTGACTAACTGAAATCTTATATTATTCCTTAATCAACTTCATTACACAATAAAATTTATCATTCATGATGACACGAGGTCCCATGATAAGGTGCACAGGTAAATTAAATTAAGTTTTCCACAGATTCATTTGCAAGTTACCTGTCGATTTAAACTTTTGTATGTTCTATTGTCCCATCAAACAAATACAACAGCTATTGTTATCTGTTTAGTTTATTCAATGGGACCTTTCAATTTCATGCAAGAGAAATCTATCACTCACTGATTAATTTAACTGAACAAAAAATTGAACTGTAATTGAAGGAAATACATGTACAAATAAGGAATTATAAAACTGCATGTGATGTTGTATTTATTCAATATCAATAACACATTTTCAATTTGTATAAAATAAACACTGATTTAAAAATTAAGGGTTGATTTCTGATCAAATTCCAATATTTTACATATTAAAATTTGCTTTTTAAGTGTGTTCACAAATAAAAACTTGAAATGATAATGTTTTAATTAAGGTCTTCATAAATGTATTCTTTATAACTAAACCACAAAAAAACATGCAAATTCTTTGGAATTTATATGCATGCAGTAGTTAAACAAAATTCAGAAATAAACTTTTTATAATTGAATCAGTGCTTATATTTAACAGATTGAAAATAGTTATTGATATTGAATAAATACTGTATCACATGCAGTTTATACATGTATTTCAATCAACAAAGAAGATATTTTTTTGGTCAGGCAAATTTATGAATGAGTGATAGATTTTTCATAGAAGAAATTTAAAGGTCTCAGTCAGTAAACTACACAGAAAAAAATAGCTATTGTATTGATTCAATGGGACAGGTGAACTTGCAAAAGTTTAAATACCTTGGTCAAGAGCAAACGACTCTGTGGTAAACTTTCATTTGGTTCGCAATAATAAAAATTGTGTTTTGATGATCCTCTACTTGCCCACTTGTTTTATTATTATAATTTTATTATTATAATGAGGCTGACTTCATGCACGACCTTCTTAAGAAGAAAGATAAGAAGTTAGAAATATCCTCTAACTCTACTTTCAGCTATATAGATGATGTTCTTTCACTAAATAGTTCAAAATTTGGTGAATATGTGGAACGCATCTATCCAACGAACTAGAGATAAAGGATACTACAGATATAGTTAAGTCGGCCTCATATCTTGACTTACATCTAGAAATTGACAATGAGGGTCAGTTGAAAACGACAAAAGAGATGATTTCAGCTTTCCAATTGTGAACTTTCCATTTCTAAGTAGCAACATTCCAGCAGCACCTGCATACGGGGTACATATTTCCCAATTGAAACGATATTCCCATGCTTGCATTTCCTATCATGATTTTCTTGATAGAGGGTTGCTGCTCACAAGTAAGCTGTTAAACCAAGAGTTCAAAATGCTAAAGTTGAAATCATCCCTTCGTAAATTTTACGGACGCCATCACAAGTTGGTTGACTGTTATGGAATAACCATTTCACAAATGATATCGGATATGTTCCTTACTTCGTAACTACAATCCCCTTGCCTTTCATGAATGTGACCTACCGAATTAAGACTACTTACCGGATTTGTTATCACATTAGCAACACGACGGGTGCAACATGTGGAGCAGGATCTGCTTACCCTTCAAGAGCACCTGAGATCACCCCTAGTTTTTGTTGGGGTTCGTGTTGTTTATTCTTTAGTTTTCTATGTTGGGTCATGTGTACTATTGTTTGTCTGTTTGTCTTTTTCATTTTTAGGCATGGCATTATCAGTTTATTTTAGATTTATGTGTTTGACTGTCCTTTTGGTATCTTTCGTCCCTCTTTTAAACATGTAATCATAACTTAAGTATTGAATGCTTCTTTTTGTAACTTTTTATGGTTGTAAAAGCATTGACCGTGCGCACATTTTTAAAATGAAATGCTGCTGTGCTTTATACAAAGTGTACTTAGGTCAATGCTTTTACACCCCAATGAAGTTACAAACCAGATGCTCCGCAGGGCACAGCTTTATACGACCGCAGAGGTTGAACCCTGAATGATTGGGGAAAGTATGGACACAACATTCAAGCTGGATTCAGCTCTGAATTTGGATTGTGATTAAATAGTTGACACAGCATAGGTTTTTGACACAGAATGAATGTGGTCTAAAGAACTTAAAAAAACATGTTTGCCTTTGAGCAATTCACTATGCTGTTAAATATTAATCCTCTCAAAAAAAAGTTTGAAGAAATTTTCTTTTTATTATAAAATCTGAAATGAGAAAAGTTGACCCCCCCCCCCCCCCCCCCCCAATTTTGTTTTCACATCCCCTTTTCCCTTATTCCAAAACTGACCTCAATTCAAATTTCTAATGGAGTTGGCAACAATAACTGCTCATTTAATTAAATCATAAAATATTAAAATGTAAAAAACAGTGCTTGTTATCACTGAATGGTAAAGATTGTTTTAATTTATCAGTTGGTAGTAAAAGTGAAAATACATTGTATATTGTATAAAACAATGATTCAAGTTGATTCAACTACTATACTGGACAAAGAAAGATAACTCAAATTTTCAAAAAATATTGAAAATATCTTGCTATTGCACAAATATCTATTCTGGACAAAGAAAGATAACTCTCATTGATTTCTTGCTATTGCACAATATTTTGCAATTAGATATTTCTTGCTATTGTGCAATACTGTTAATTGAAGATTTCTTGCTATTGAACAATACTGTGCAACTGAAAATTTCTTGCTATTGCACAATACTGTACAATTGAAGATTTCTTGCTATTGCTGAATACTGTGCAATTGAAAATTTCTTGCTATTGCACATTACTTAATATAATAATTTTGAATCCTGACTTGGACCAACTTGAAAACTGGGCCAATAATAAAAAATCTAAGTACATTTTTAGATTCAGCATATCAAAGAACCCAACCGATTCAATTTTTGTCAAAATCAAACTAAGTTTAATTTTGGACCCTTTGGACCTTAATGTAGACTAATTTGAAAACGGGACCAAAAATTAAGAATCTACATACACAGTTAGATTCGGCATATCAAAGAACCCCAATTATTCAATTTTTGATGAAATCAAACAAAGTTTAATTTTGGGACCCTTTGGGCCCCTTATTCCTAAACTGTTGGGACCAAAACTCCCAAAATCAATACCAACCTTCCTTTTATGATCATAAACCTTGTGTTTAAATTTCATAGATTTCTATTTACTTATACTAAAGTTATGGTGCGAAAACCAAGTAAAATGCTTATTTGGGTCCCTTTTTGGCCCTAATTCCTAAACTGTTGGGACCTTAACTCCCAAAATCAATACCAACCTTCCTTTTGTGGTAATAAACATTGTGTTTAAATTTCATTGATTTCCATTTACTTAAACTAAAGTTATTGTGCGAAAACCAAGAATAATGCTTATTTGGGCCCTTTTTTGGCCCCTTATTCCTAAACTGTTGGAACCGAAACTCCCAAAATCAATCCCAAACCTTTCATTTGTGGTCATAAACCTTGTGTCAAAATTTCATAAATTTCTATAAACTTAAACTAAAGTTATAGTGCGAAAACCAAGAAAATGCTTATTTGGGCCCTTTTTGGCCCCTAATTCCTAAAATGTTGGGACCAAAACTCCCAAAATCAATCCCAACCTTCCTTTTGTAGTCATAAACCTTGTGTTAAAATTTCATAGATTTCTATTTACTTTTACTAAAGTTAGAGTGCGAAAACTAAAAGTATTCGGACGACGCCAACGTGATAGCAATATACAACGAAAATATTTTCAAATTTTGCGGTCTTATAAAAAGCATTCAATTCTTAAATGAAATGCAAATTAGAGGCAATGTACTTTTTAGAGACTATCAACCTACCTTATCATAATACAATTAGTGTTAAAATTTTAAATCACAGTGATGAATATGTGTACTAAGTTGCAAGGTGAAGTTACCACACTTCATGGTAAAATACTGCAACTAATTACTTTGACCTAAGTTTTTTTTTTTTTTTTTTTAACATATGAAAGTTTATATCATTGCTTGGCCTCAGATTGTACAAATTTCAATCTTCCACATTTATATGTTCAGTGAATGATGATATTGGTGTCAAAACAGTAATCTGACATGAAGTTCACATCACACAAACATGCTTACAAAGACAGAAGTTGATGTGACCATAACTTCATTGTAAACTATTTTTATCAAAAACGTTAAACCAATAAAGGACAGATGAAAAGATAGATGTAATAATTGACAGATGCACAGACTAAAGAACATTATTATAAATGCCCCTACTATTGTAGGCAGGACATAAAAAGATAAACTTTCACCTAGAATAGACCAACCAATATACACAGTATACTAGTTATTTAGTGGTACTTCTGTGTGGTGGAAAGAATGTTTACATCAAGCAGTAAAAATCTGAAAGATTTCTTTTTAGAAAACAATCAGAACTGATAAACCATATGACTAGTGGTAATTTTACAAACCGTTCTGTGATTTCATCATGTGTAACTAAGATGATAACTGCATGTTTTGGTGCTTTCCTCATATATTGTAAAAATGCTGCATCTGAAATGAATCAAATTTACTAAAAAAAATTAACTTTATCTATTTTTCTTTTGTTACTAAGGTTATGAAGAAAAACTTTCTTGCTGTCTGTAATGCTGATAACTATCTAATCTTATTCACATGGCCTGATGTTAAAAACATTCAAACACTATAAATAAGTCTAATGATATAACCTAACAATACCATTAAGTTCTATTTAATAACTTCACAATTTATAACATAATTAATCTGAAGTAAATAAATTTAATTGACAAAAAGCTAAAAAATAAAAAATAAAATAAAACTCTGCATATAAAATTAATGAAGTTCTACAGAAAGTTATATGCCAAAATTAAAACTAATAAAATGGCACCTACCGTCAGTATATGTGTCAAAGGTCTTAACATCTCCAACCTCCATCTTCTGGACTGAAGTAGAAAAAGTTTGCATTAAATGTTAACCTAAATCATGTATACAGTAAATTTGAAAACATTCTGTTTCGTTTGAAAGTGTCATTTTCTGTAATTTCCCAATTAGTGGTAGTTTTTGAGTAAATGAAAAAAATGCATAACACATAGGTGTAATTTTATGACTTTAATTCAAACTGAAGTGAAACTGTTTACATTTAAACTGAAAATTTATTTGTTGACAACCAGGGCTTTCAATTGAAGCCTGTAGCTGGCGGAAATCTGCCGGTTACAGTGGCTTCAAGTGCCGGCTACTTCACTGACAAAAATATAAATTCAAAAAAGAAAAAAATATCTTTTTCAATGTTTACAGGCAGCCAAGAGACGTATTGTTGCAAAGTCGTGGTCACAATTATCAAGGATGAAAAGTCAGTGTTTACCTTGGGCTAAATATATAAATATAGTTCACATGAATTCAGGTCGCTGATTGGTTGTCTATTTAAAGTCAGAATGCATCGTTTCTTTTCAAAGATAACAAGAGAGACATTCCGGTTTTCATTGAACGATAACAGTAGAGATGTTCCTCTGGTCATTAACTCGTTGGCTTTTTTTTGCTTTTAAAACGTGAAGACAGTCAGATAGGATGACAATCTTATGTTATGGATTAATATCAGTCAAATCAAAGAAAGTGTAGTAGATCATATTGTTAAGAATCTGGAAAACAGTATCTTTTGAAGTTCATTTTTCAAAACCAATGTGGTGCTAAGAGAATCAAAGTCAAAAATGAAAGTAGAATATTGTCGACTCGATCTCAAATAAATAACATTTCCAAATGATTTATGTATCCAACTTATTGAACAGTTTACAAAACTAGAAGCTCTTAAGAGCCTGTGTCGCTCACCTTGGTCTATGTGCATATTAAACAAAGAAAACAGATGGATTCATGACAAAATAGTGTTTTGGTGACGGTGATGTGTATGTAGATCTTACTTTACTGAACATTCTTGTTGCTTACAATTTTCTCTATCTGTAATGAACTTGGCGCTTTAGTTACAGAGGAAAACATTTTGTAAAAACTTACCAAAATTTACCAAATTGATGAAAATTGTTAAAATGACTATGAAGGGCAATAACTCCTTAAGGGGTCAACCATTTTGGTCAAGTTGACTTATTTATAGATCTTAATTTGCTGAACATAATTGCTGTTTACAGTTTATCTCTATTTCTAATAGTATTCAAGATAACCCAAAACAGCTAAATTTCTTTAAAAATTACAATTGGGGGGCAGAAACCCAACAACCAGTTGTCCAATTCATCTGAAAATTTCAGGACAGATAGATATTTACTAGATAAACAAGTTAACCCCTTGTAAGATTTGCTTTAAATGTTTTGGTTTCAGAGTAATAAATCAAAATCTACATTTTACCCCTATGTTCTATTTTTAGCCATGGCGGCTATCTTGGTTGGATGGCCGGGTCACCGCACACATTTTTAAAACTAGATACCCTAATAATGATTTTGGCTTAGTTTGGTTAAATATGGTCCAGTAGTTTCAGAGGAGAAGATATTTGTAAAAGATAACAAAAATTTACAAAAAATTGGTAAAAAATTACTATTAAGGGCAGTAACTCCTTAAGGGGTCAACTGACCATTTTGATCATGTTGACTTATTTGTAGATCTTACTTTGCTGAACATTATTACTGTTTACAGTTTATCTCTATCTATATTAATTTTCAAGATAATAACCGAAAACAGAAAAAAAATCCTTAAAATTAACAATTGAGGGGCAGTTACCCAACAATCCATTGTCCGATTCATCTGAAAATTGCATGGCAGATAGATCTTGACTTAATAAACAATAGTAATCTATCTGATTTGCTCTTAATGCTTTGGTATCAAAGTTATAAGCCAGAATCTACATATTACCCCTATGTTCTATTTTCAGCCATGGCTGCCATCTTAGTTAGTTTTGCGGGTCACAGGACAAAATTGTTTAACTACATACCCCAATGATGATTGTGGCCAAGTTTGGTTAAATTTGGCCCAGTAGTTTCAGAGGAGAAGATTTTTGTAATAAAAAACGCCAAGTGATGAGAAAAGCTCACTTGGCCCTTTGAAATGAAATTTCTTTGAGATTTTTCTTTCTTTCTTTAATTTCATACATAAAAAATGGTCATTTGAAAGATGAAATTAGGTGCCAGGAGATTGCGATAATGCAGGATTTTGCTCTATTTATGCGAGCTTATGGGGGCCTTGAGCAGCCTTCAGACCCCCTGCCGTAAGGCAAGAAGCTTACAGCTTGGTGGGCGTCCGGCACATGTTACAGCCGCCTATAATTTCAATTGAGCTTTCTACTTCAATTTCAAGGGAAAGCCCTGGACAACAAAAGCTTTCTCCCTGAAAGAACCTAATGACTGATCTTGATCAACATACTTACTATCAATAACCAATATATTAAGGCCTCTTCCTCCATTATTGTTGTCTGGACTTATAATTCTGGAAATATATATCATACAACTATACCATCAATTCTAAAAATATATATCATACAATTATACCATCAATTCTGGAAATATTAATCATACAATTATACCATCAATTCTAAGTGATACAAATGTTTTAGAATGCCATTCTTTAGAGGTATTCTAAGTTAATGCAATAAAAAACAAAGGTTAGACTTGGCATATCCAAAGAGCCCCAATAATTCATTTTTTTATGAAATCAAACAAAGTTTAATTTTGGACCTTTTGGCCCCTTATTCCTAAACTGTTGGGACCAAAACTTCCAAAATCAATCCCAACCTTCCTTTTGTGGTCATAAACCTTATGTTAAAATTTCATAGATTTCTGTTACATTATACTAAAGTTATTGTGCAAAAACCAAGAAAAATGCTTATTTGGGCCCTTTTTCTTATCTGTTGAGACCAAAACTCCCAAAATCAATCCCAACCTTCATTTTATGGTCATAAACTTTGTGTTTAAATTTTATGGATTACTGTTGACTTATAATAAAGTTATAATGCGAAAAAAGTCTTTGGAAGAAGACAACGCCGGACGATGACAACGCCAACGTCGTACCAATATACAACCAAACAATTTTCCATTTTTGCAGTTATATAAAAAACATGTTATCTTTATTTATGGAAAACTTTTAAGTACTGGGCTAAGTGATCAAGATTGTTTATTTTTCATTGTACTAATACACCTTATTGCTAATCTCGGCTGACCCAGCCGCTTGAACTTTCGATGCATACAAAAAACACTTTTCCATTGTGGCTTCAGATATTTTGTATTATGACATCAAAATTTTACCGGAACCTGTGTGATATCCAGTAATGGCTGACAAATAGCGATAAGGTGTACTGTAACCTTAGAATTGCATAATATAAGCAAATATATCAACAAGAATGAACCATTCCTTGAGGTCTTTGAAAATTGATACTTACACTTTACCATCATAACATATTGTTGGTCCAATTGTATTGTCAGTCCCTGTTTTTACATAAAATGATTTTTGTCCGATTCCACATACCACACCACACGCTGCACCTACAACAGTATCATCTTAAGGTTATGTCTGAGATACAGGTGTGTTTCAAAGGTTAAAAGTATCAAAGGATGGACAAGGATAAAGCTTGTTCAAAACTGTACTTGTCATGCATGATATAAATTCAGTTCTGAGGATATGAGTTTTTGTTTTAATTGATTAAAAATTATTTCACATTCACATGTTCAATTATAATTTATTATCAAGAATTAATATATAAACAATTCTTTGTTTTATATGTCCTTGCAAATACACCATAAAAATATAGATTTTATTACTGCATTGGTTGCAATACATTATTTCTCCTTTGGAGACATCTCCAATTTAAAACACAGGGTATTCTAAATATCTTTATTCAACTGAAAAGTAATATCAGATCTCACCAGAGACATGGTGGAATCTGTTAAGTATAGTGCATTTTTTTCTGTTGTAATGTTACACCACTGTTTCAGGTAAGGGTGAAGGTTGGCACCTGTTGAAACTTTCAAACCTACTGTATAAATTAAGGCAAAACAGTATATTTAATAGAATTTTTTTTAAAAGTCATGATAAACGAGTGACCGGTGAAAAATAATGTTATTCCAATTCTTGAACCAATGCATACAAACATCATAAACTTCTTCTTCTGTGCACGATTTTATCAATTTTTTTTTGGCATAAATTTTGTATACTGTACTCGTCAATTTTTTACTCAATCGGTCAGTGTTGTTGTGAAAATATGGCAGGTAATAAAAGTTCGTGTTTTGAAGCCAAAGTTTAACAGTTGTCACCTGTTTGTCAACAAACAACAAAAAAGCATGGATATTGAGCATGTGTTTAACATGTACAATCAGATAATTGTTTATTTTAAGGACATCCATGCTTATTGCGATCACCAGATTTTTACCAGATGGGTCACACTGAGGTCACCTTGCATTCGAAAATATGTTGGGAAATTGCTTCCTGGAAGCAATTAAAATAAAGTAAACTTCTTCTAAATATGAACAAATTAAAGAATTTTCTTCAGAAAAAAGTATGTGTACATAAGTTTTGTAATGAAAACTATCAATTGATTTTTTTTTAATTTGAGGTTTTTTATGACTTTAAAAAAATTGTAGATATCCATTTGAGATACCTTTTTCTGGTGACTGTACACCATTTGCATCCCAAACATCTCTCACTCCTGAAAAATAAAATAAGTAAGTTAATTATTATAATAGCAATAGTTATATTTAGTCATGTAGATAATTATTCAAACTGAGATAATAATTTCAAGACAGCTTTTGTGGTGCTTAGCAATGAATTAGAAAACAGAAAGTTGGTGATAATAATGATGGATTGGTATCAAATTTCCAGTGGCTAATATCACATGCATTAGGATTAGAAATTAGATGCAAAATTAAGCCCTCATGATGAGTCAGATCTTTAATGTGCAGAAAGCCATTGTACCCTACCATTATTCTGACTCCTTTCCAATCAGTCTTTAAACTAAAATCTGTACTCCCTTTGCTTGACAGGGAAAATTCCTGTTTTCAAATTAAAGATCTTACCAAATATAAATTAAATTACTTATTTCTTCTGTTAAACAATATTTATCAACAGTAAATCTGTAAATACTTTTTATTCATACCTTGTAATTCAAACTGACTTCTTGATCTGTTGAAGTATAAATATACAGCAGCTAAACTAAAACAAAGCAATGCCAAACTTTTACTGCAACCTGGAAATAAAAATTGGATTTACACAAAAGAGCATAAATATTTACCAAAAATAAGATTTCATATATTGATATTTAGGAAACAACATTTCATGCATTAAAACACCGGTAAGCATGAAGGAATGTTGTTTCTTTTTTTTTCTTTGTTTTACATTTTCTTTTTTCCTTAATAATATAAACATGTATGTAAATGGTTGAGTCCATTCACCATTGTAAAGTAACTATAGTTTTAAACATTAACATGATTAACAAATAGTGGACCTAAAGCATCTTAAAACTCTTCACTAGTTACCTGCAAGCTTTCTTCCCAACAACCTCCTTATTCTTCTGATCATCACAAATTTATCAATTAATCAAACATGTGTCATGATAATAACCTGCAATAGAAAAACACATAATTTCTATATAAGCTTATGTTTTTGTCAGCATTTTCAAGGTTTACACAGATTTGTAAAAAGGGTCTCCTATTTGCATTTGGAATTAGCAGAGACTTTACTATAAATGGTAGGTCAGGCCTATATATTATTACATTTAATTGATGAATTTCTCTAGTTCCATGAGACAACTTAAAGTCTAAACTATTACAGACATCAAACCTTTCTACTACAAATCTAATCCTCGGAAAGTCTACACCTGGGCAAGAGCCAACTGGGATGAAGTGAATAAAGATCTAGATTCACTATTATCACAGATAAGTAACAGTATCCAAAACAACCAAAATGTCAACGAAGCATGGCTGACATGGCTGATGTTCAAGAAACACCTATTTGTCAGCCTTGATAAAAACATACCATCAAAAATAGTCAATTCCAACAACAGACTACCATGGATAACACAAAAGATCAAAAAGATGCTGAAGAAAAAACAAAACTTGTATAACCAGGCCAAAAGAACAAAATCATGGACAAACTACCGCCATTTCCAAAAAACATGCAAAAGAGAAATTAGGAAAGCAGAAAACAATTATATTAACAACGCTATAATTGAAAGAATGAATAAGAACAACACAAAACCCTTCTGGAAGTATGTTAAGTCAAGGAAACAGGACAATATAGGGGTTGCACCACTAAAGAAACATGGACAGCTCATAAACGACAGTAAGGAGAAGGCGCAAATTCTACTGGAGCAATTTGCGTCTGTCTTCACAAAAGGAACAACTAAAACACTACCCAAAACAAACATCAGGGTAAAAGACTCCATACATCAAATTACCATCAGATCAGAAGGAGTTAAAAAGCTGCTACAGAGAGTAAACACATCCAAAGCATCTGGTCCTGACAATATACCAAACAGAGTTCTAAAACAATGCGCCGAACATCTGGCACCAATAATAACACTCATATTCCAGCTCTCACTAGACAGTGGTACACTACCAGAGGATTGGAGAAATGCAAACATCTCTAGCATATTTAAGAAAGGAGACTGACACGCGGCCGAAAACTACAGGCCAGTCTCATTGACATCAGTACCATGTAAACTTCTTGAGCACATCATATGCCGTCATATACTCAAACATCTGGAAAAGCATAATGTATTAACATCACTAAACCACGGCTTTAGATCTGGATATTCCTGTGAGACCCAACTTGCCATTACAATCCATGATATGCTACAATCCTACGATAAAGGAAACCAAGTAGATATTGCGATTCTGGATTTTTCAAAGGCGTTCGACACAGTACCTCTTGATAGACTCTTGCACAAAATAGACCAATATGGAATTAGAGGAAATATCCACAAATGGCTAACTTCATTCCTAACCGAAAGAAAAATGCTAGTACAACTTGATGGAGAAAACTCAAGAAATGCCTCAGTTGAATCCAGAGTCCCCCAAGGAACGGTACTAGGACCCATCCTCTTCCTGTGTCATATAAATGATCTCCCAGATGCAGTAAACTCATCAGTACGACTATTTGCAGACGACTGTTTGCTCTACTGGGAAATCAAAAACCAAAATGACCATAACAAACTACAAGAGGATCTCAAATCACTAGAAAAATGGGCCGACGACTGGGGTATGCGCTTCAACGCCAAAAAATGTTATATGCTTAGCCTGAAAAGTAAAAGTCAGCGTTTTTACAACCTTAACAACCACACGCTTGAACAAGTGTCATCCAACCCATACCTAGGACTCCAAATACAAGAAGATCTTAAATGGAAAGAACAAATAACAAATACGTGTAACAAAGCCAGTTCTACCCTAGGCTTCCTTAGAAGAAACCTACAACACTGTCCTATGGAATGCCGTAAAACTGCATATATAGCTCTCATACGATCAATAATGGAGTATGGATCAATTATTTGGGACCCATATATCCAAAAAGACATTGACAAACTAGAATCCATACAAAAGAGAGGTGCTAGATTCATTACAAAAGACTACAAATCAAGAGAGGAAGGATGTATGACAAAAATGCTGAAAGAACTTCAGCTCCCGTCATTACAATCAAGACACCAACAACAATGACTGATCTTCTGTTTCAAAGTGGTTGAGGGGAAGATACCAGCGCTTCCTCCCGACGATTTAATCCAATTTCATAGACCAAAGAGACAAATCAAAGCAACAACATATAATAACTTTGTAACAAAAAACATTATAGACCACCAAGTCCGTAACAACAAACGTGCAGTCATAGTTCCAACTAGTAAGACAGAACAGTACAAGAACTCTATTTTTGTGCGCACTGCAATAAACTGGAACCATCTGGAAGACTCAGTAGTGTGCGCCACTACTACCGAGGAGTTTAAATCAGCACTCCTCAGCAAGCGCGACTAATTGTGCGCAGACCAACGCGTCACATAATAGCCGAAAGGAATCTGTGACGTACCCATCCTAATTACACAAGTGGAAAATACAGATACAGATACAGATTACCATTTTCTTTAATATGCTAACTTTCATTAAACAAGCACAGTAGGACAAAATGTAGTGATCGGTGGCGGATCAAGAATTTTTCATAAGGGGGCCCGCTGACTGACCTGAAAGAGGGTCTGCTCCAGTCATGCATTAATGATTCCCTATATACATGTAATAAAAAAAAAATCCCATGAAAAAGGGGGCGGGGGCCCCGGCCCCAGGACCCGACTATTGTGATGATCCCTGTAGGTAAACACATTATGCATTGTAAATATTCAAAGTGATGGAAATTACATACAGAGAGATTGGAATAGTATTGTAGCGAATGGACACGGATGTGTTGAAACCCATTTATAAATGTGTACATAATTTTTCTTCATTCATCATGTTCATGTGAAATGTCCTTTGTATAGCGTTTTACAGAAAATATTTACGATGCAAATGGGGCCAATGAGCGATTTCTTACCTCAGATTTCTTATTTTATTTTTTGCTTATGCACAACTTTCTAAATAATATACTGAAAAAAAATATTTTTACAAATTTTTAATAATTTTTAATCCGGAAGTGATAAAACTCGTTAAAACTCCTGACAATTTTCGGTTCGGACTACGTACAGTATCCGTATATGGAATACTTCCCCGTATTCGGGGGTGGATCTAGTCCAGGGGAGGCGTCACAGAAAAATAAGATACAATAACCTTTCAAGACGTCATACTTATTTGGACTAGTACGAATCCAGCCATTTTAAAAAGGGGTTCCAACCTTGGTAAAAAAGGGGGAAGGGAAAACTAGAGGCTCTCAAGGTGGTAGCCAACACCCTCACTAAAAATTAATTGGCTCGTTTAGAGCAAATCTGACAAGTTGTTTGATTGTTTATCAAGTCAATATTTATCTGCCCTGAAATTTCAGATGAATCGGACAATCAGTTGTTGGGTTGCTACAAAAATATTCTCCTCTGAAACTACTTGGCTAAATATAATCAAAACGGGGCTTGACCAAATTCCTCACACACTTGACAACACATAAAGCAAAGATGTAGTACAGATATACTTGGCCAGTTATCTTTTTTACAGTATTGTATTGTATGTTTACCTATAGGCTCTTATTTAGCGATAATTATTTTTGCTCTCATGGTCGGGTAACTTTTATAAGTTAATAAAAGTATTGAACGCGTTGCATACCACTTGCGTAAATCATTACCGCGTTTTACTTTAGACGTGCAGCTTTTGATAAAATATGCACGCATTCATGTTACAGGTAAATATGGACAAATTTAATTAAACACGAGTAATAACTTTTTATTTATTTATTACCTAATTACAAATTCCACTACCGTAAGTCTATTCCGGTACCTTTTGAACAACCCCCTTTTAAAGTCATAAGAAACGAGTGACCGGTGAAAATAATGTTCTTCCAATTCTTGAACCAACGCATGCACACATCATAAACTTAGTCTTCTGTACTCGAATTTATCATTTATTTCGTGTAAATTTTGTATAATCGTCATTTTTTTTTCAATCGGTCAGTGCACAGGCACTTGTCTCAAAAAAAAATTTCCTATATATACCTTAATATAACATATTATATTAAGGTATATAGGAACTTTTTTGTTGAGACAAGTGCCTGTGCATGTAAATACAGATAATAGTTTATTTTAAGGACATCCATGCGTATTGTGGTCACCGGATATTTACGAGATGGGTCACACTGAGGTCACCTTGCATACGGAAAATATGTCGGGGGAATTGCTTGCTGGAAGGAAGCAATTCAAATAAAGTAAACTTCTTCTAAATATGAATAAATTAAAGAATTTTCTTCAGAAAAAAGTATATGTACATAAGTTTTATAATGAAGACTATCCATTGATTTATAAAAAACATATGCATTAATTTTTTTTTACTTGAGGTTTCTTATGACTTTAACCGGATCAATGCTATAGTTGTACCCCCCTTTTTCGGCGCAAATGTGGAATTTGTAATTAGGTAATAAATAAATAAAAAAGTAAGTCAAGTGTGTGAGGGATTTGGTATCATGAACAATATTCCTGTTACCTTTTTTTCCATTGCATAGACATTTTACATTTACTGAATTATACATTTATCTTAAATTCTTCCAATTTTATTGTTCTTAGACGTTAAAAACTTGACAGAATAGTTTCGCAAGCAGGGCTATGTTTCAGATATACTCTGAATTTCAAGGTAGCAAATGGTCAATTGATAGATATATACCGGTAACTTACTATCAAAGTTTTTTTTTAGCTATAGACTTTTAACCTATATGTCCTTAAATCTAAATATATCAAATAATGTTATTTTTCGAAAGATATTAAGAATAAAGAAGTAAATGTCAAAAATCCCAGGTATAATATCTCAATAACCAATGCCCATTTATAGTGCAATCAATACAGTGGCGGACCCAGGAATTTTTATAAGTGGGGGCCCACTGACTGACCTAAGAGGGGGCCCGCTCCAGTCACGCTTCAGTGATTCCCTATATAAGCAACCAAATTTTTTCCCAAAAAGGGGGGGCCCGGGCACCCTACCCCCCCCTAAATCCGCCTCTGCAATAACAGTGTTCAATATGATTTGTTCCCCTAAAGAGGGAATAGATACATTTAAATGTAAAGTACGAGGTTCCTCACTTTGTTTTGAAATTGTCTTTTGTCTATGCATCTGTGGACCCTTCGTGCCGTAATAATCTACAAACTTGGGTTCATTCGAGTAAACAGTACCGGAGTACTTTGATTGCATTAGTCTAAATTTTATTTACGCCATGGCAATGACCGATAACAGCATGTTCATTAGACAGTTCAGTCTACTACGCTTTAGCCAATATTTTATCACGAGAACGGTTGATGGTTTTGTTGACATATAAACTTAAACGGGGTCACGTACAAATTGCTACGTATTTAATAAAATTTTATGCAACAATAACTTAATTTCATATAAAAGGGATGTCAGTCAAGTGATGTATTTGAATGAATGGTAGTTGTGCTGTCTGACATATTTAACTTTTAAAAAAAAAACCTGGAAAAACACGAACGGTAAGTTATAACGTCTTTTTTTGTACACATTTTACTTTTGTTCAGCTAAATAGATGTCCATTGTTTTTGATAAGGCTGCAACCAATTCATTTTAAGGTGAGGGGGTGCATGGATAAACTTTTACGGCGAAATTTTGATTAAGCCCATTTGTCCAAGCTTGCCAACATGATTTTTTTTATTCCAATCATCTTGTTTTGCGGCCATTTTTTGGTTCAGCCAACATTGATATTTCGAGACAGTTTACGGTTATTCTGTATTTAATTTGTAATTTAAAAGTCATCGATCATTTAAAAAAAATGGGAGGGGGATAGAGACTCTGACGTGGAAATTGTTTTGAAAATTCCCAACAACTGCCCCCCCCCCCCCCCCCCCCCAATCGAATGGTCTGTTTCTGTTACATGAAAGTACATTATTATAACTGAAATCTGAAATTTTGTTTCAGGCGCAGGGAGATAACCACAATTTATATTATGTTTTATAAGTTCATATAATTGTAAGCCGAAGTTTCTTGCGTTAACGTACGTCAGTTTCGTTTCAAACGTAAAATTCTCTAGTAGGGGAACAATAACATTGATATCAAAATTGGACTAATCGAGGGGGGGATTACAGATACCATATATTGTTTTAGGCTTTTTAATAAAAAAAAAAATCAATTATTTGCTCTTCATTTTACATAGTTGTTTTCTATAAGAAACAATACACACAAAAGTCCTATAATTTGGTTGTTTTTGTAAACCTCCGATTTGTATCTTATTATTTACTACAGTACACTCAGCTGTTTGGTCTTATTCAGTGATATAATTAAACTCAAGCTAGATATTATTATTATCAGTATTATTATTTTTACGTAAACGGTAGTATAGAATTGAGATCATGGTACCCAATTCTTTCACTAAAATTAATTTGGAGAGTTTAATTTTCATAAAATTATGTCAAAGTATAAACTTTTACACTTTAACAAAAATTTCAAAATTTCAAAAAATTTGAACCAACAGTTTTGTCAGAAAAAATACACTGGTTATATAGCAGTTTGACAAACACCAATTTTGATCATTGAGAAGCTTAATATTCCTTTTACAACACAACGTCATTAAAAACGTGAAGCTGACTTTACAGAGTTATCTCCCTGTAGTGTTAGGTACCACCTTAAACAAAAGTTTTCCTATTTAATTAAATGGTCGTTTGGTAAAGCTGAATGTAGATATATTTGCTGCAACTCATTTAAAGCCTTCTTCTCTGATGAGAAAGGTAAATATGCTAGATATACTTACTGGAGGTGTGATGAGATTATTGAAGCTGTTAATTTTCTCCTTGATAATATTTACGTACGTTTCGGCAACAAAGTGTATCGACAGGTTGTAGGAATCCCCATGGGCACTAATTGTGGCCCTTTAATAACAGACTTATTTTTATACTGTTACGAATCACAGTTTATGACTAAACTCAGTAACGACCCGTCGAAATTGCATTAAATTGATAAATTCAATAACACTTACCGTTATCTTGATGATATTTTTTCGTTAAATAATCAAGAATTTTCTCAATATACTGCTGAAATGTACCCCAAAGAACTTTCTTTAAATAAATCAAATGTATTCGGTAATAACTGTCCTTTCCTGGATTTAAATATTTCGGTTTCAATTGGGAAACTACACACTTAAATTTACGACAATAGAGACGATTTTTCGTCCCCTTTTGTTAATTTTCCATTTTTAGATGGTGATGTTCCTGTGGCACCATCTAACGGTGTTTATATTTCACAACTTGTTCGCTATGCCCGTGTCTGTTGTGTCGTTTTTAATTTTTAACGAACGCAACCTATGTATTACTGGTAAAATTTTTCCATAGGTATAAAGATTTGGTTTTGAAGTTTTGTTGTATCTGTAGAAAACTTATTTCAAACGGGATAGCACATCCTCAATTTTACGGAAATGTTGTTATAAACCGTACTCGGTAATTTAGAAATGATCCATGTAAACTTGTTGCTCCTTTGAATAAACTTAATTCTAAAAGGTTACCTTTTCAACACTGTAATAAGATCATTGCATTTTGTTTTTATTGGTATAAATATGGATTTTGTTATCAGTAGATTAAAAGCTTACTAAGTTTTACTAGTATGTTATATATATATACATTTTCATGGATCTACAATCTGTCGATACCTGTAACTTGGAATTGCACAGGGTCATATTTTTCTCTGGCTGTTTATGACGTCTTTACACTAAATACATTGTATGTTAGATGTGTACGGATTGATTGTTTAGTCTCAGAGGTATGATTTTTTTTATTAGTTGTTAGTGGCTTTGAACTAGCTGTCAGATACTGAGAGTACTCTCAGATCTGTTCATTGTGTCTTTTTGTGTCGGGATGTATAAGTACCCGGCCACGTCCACTTGTATTTTTTGTCTATCTGTTGAGTTAAGCCTTTTTCAACTGATTTTTATAGTTCGTCCTTATGTTGTACTGTTATACCACTGTCCCAGGTTAGGCGGAGGGTTGGGATCCCGCTAACATGTTTACCCCCCCCCCCCCCCCCACACACACACATTAATTGTGTATGTGCCTGTCCCAAGTCAGAAGCTTGTAATTCAGTGGTTTGTGGATAGTTGTCTCATTGGCAATCATACCACATCTTCAATTTTATATCATAAATCTTTATTTCAGGACGGAGAAGTGGTGATGGTTTAGATATCGAGTGATTACATTAACATATACACGAGTATTCATAAATTGAAAACTATCATGTAATAAAAAGAGTGTAGCAATGGATATAAATGAAAGAAAGATATCAAACATAGAAAGACATATATTTAAACATGAAAATAATCTATTAAACACTAACACATATATATTTTCTCAGATACGTAGATATTTTCTCAGATACGTCAACGTATCAGAAACGGATACGATACGTCTTTAAATGTCCCACTTCTAATATGAATAAATTAACAGTTATTTGGACAGAGAGTTGTCTCATTGGCACTTACACCACATCTTCCTATATCTATTATGAGATCTCAACCCTCTCTTTTACCTCTAGCCAATGTAGAAAAGTAAACGCATAACAATACGCACGTTAAAATTCAGATCAAGAGACGTCCGAGTTCGATGTCAGAAGATGTAACTAAAGAAAATATATAAAATGACAAAAATACACATAACACCAGACTACTATATCAGTTAATAACTGACATGCCAGCTCCAGACCTCAATTAAACTGATTGAAAGATTATGTCTTCATCATATGAATATCAGGCACAATCCCTCCCGTTAGGGGTTAAGTATCGTACTATCATAAAAAATATGAGAAGAACATAACTCGTGTCATGCCAACAACTGTTTTTAAAAAAAATGTGTTAAGTTCCGATGCAAAGACCCTATAGGTGAATCAATATTAAAGTCAAAATATGCAATGACCTGACAACAGTATTTTACAAAGGCGTTGGTCAAGTGGCACATTACGAAATCTGCCCTTTTCGATCTCTAAATGTAAAGTTCCGCTTCGCATCCGGGCTATCACGGATCGTTGTTGTCTTGATAAACACTTTTTCAAGTATGGCTCTACCTTATAGTCAGTTTTTATGTTGTTATATGTTCGTAATTTAGGCATATCTTGCAATGTATTTAGCCATCATTCCTGTTGATGCAGTTCAACGAGCTTGTTCTTAACACAAGATACGATTTGAGCCGTTGGTCGTCGTTCTGAGTTTTGATTGAAATACACATCTTGTAGACTACATTTAGTCATTATTGTTTTTACATCATTACTCCACATATCGGCAGTAATGGAATAAGAGGGATATGAAAAGACGTTAACTTTATGTTTCACTAATTAATACTGTCGTGTTAATTGTAAAAACTAAAAAGTAATACTAGTAACAAAAAATACCAAACTCCGAGGAGCATTAGTCAAAACAGAAAGTCAAAATGAAAAGGCTTTAGCTCAAACACATCAAACAAATGGATAACAACTGTAATATTTCCGACTTGGTACAGTTATTTTCTTGGTGGATTTTACCTGGTGAAATACTAGCTTAACCTCTCACTTGTTTGACAGTCGCTTAAAATTCCATTAAATTGACAACGATGTGTGAACAAAACAAACATCTTTTAATACATTATTTAGCATAGCAATGATCACACCACGAGAATTTCTGGCTATGCAGGACAAAACTGTGTTGGTGATTGGTGTTGGTGGTTATTGTCAACGATTTATTTGGGATGTTTATAAAGAATTTGGAATTAAGGTAAGTGATACAGTGGCTTTACATAACTTAATTATTTTATGTTACATGTATGTTGACATGTATGCTGATATATTTTTTTTTCCAGTAGTTTATATTCATTTTCGAATTAAGCGAATAACATCTTAACAGTTCACGTTCAACAAATTAATATAATAAAAGCCACTTCCCATTTAACTACATATATAAAATGTGGTAAGAGTGCCGATGAGAAAATAAAAGTCATGCAAACGAGAAATTCAACATAAAAAAACTAATTTATAACACAACAATTTACGAAAAACTGATATGACAGACTGGTATTGTCAACGTATATTTGTTTCGTCTAACAGAAGTTCTTTGTTCTAAACAATGTCATAATATTTGTTCCTGTTCCTGTTGGCACAAATATTCGATACCCAAGGACTTAAAATATATACGTCCCTGACGGAACCAATAAGTGCAATACGGAACAGATACTGTAATAAGGAACACATACTGTAATACGGAACAAATACTGGAATACGGAACAAATACTATAATACAGAACAATTACCTCCAATAGAATTAATACTACAGAATATTTCTTCCACTTATGAAGGAACTTTAATTTCGTGACAGCATGAACCAATAACAACGATAGAACTTAAATCATTCTGATGCATTCCATTCTATTCTATTATAGTCTATTCTGCATGACTTAGGACAAAGCTACGTTTGTTTTTATTTCATTGTTGTTTATTATATATGTTCTACTGTAGATTGTTTTGGTTGACCCTGATGATAAAAACCTTGCCATTTCAAAGGTTACAGCATTTATTGAATACGACTTTCAGAGTCACCAAACGGACCAGGAGCATGCAACATGCATAATTAAAATTCTAAAGGAGAAAGGAGTAACAATTGACGGCTGTGTTACATTTTTAGACACATGTGGCCCTTTAGCCGCAATCATTTGTCACCATCAAAATTTACACGGCCCAGGACAAGAAGCAGCATATGTGGCTAAATATAAAGGTACAACTTATGAGGTATTAAAAACAAAAGAGCAGACACACCAGTTTATTGTAAAATGTTACCAAATCAATACTTTATCTGACATCGAAAATGCATTTTCTTATGTTGGAGTTCCCGCCGTTATGAAACCGGAAAACGGATGCTGTGGTGCCGGTGTAAAACGTATTACAGATTTAGAACAGTTCAAAGTGACTTATGAGAATGAAGCGTTAACACATGGAAACAATTTCACATTGATGGAGTTCATAGAAGGGACTCAGCATGGTATTGAACTTATACTATTTCAGAGGGAGCTAATTGCTTCGTTTGTAACCGACTATGGCCCAACAAGGAAGGATAGATTTACAGAAACAGCCGCCACAATGCCTAGCTGTCTATCAAAAGACGCAGTAGAAGAACTTATGACTGCTGCACATAAATGTTGTATTGGTATAGGGTTGGTCGACGGGGTTTTCAACGTCGAAATGAAAATGACCTCTGATGGACCAAAGCTTATAGAAATGAATGCTAGAATGCCTAGTTTTTATATAAGGGACTGGGTATTGACATGCTATGGAATCGATCTTCTATTGTATACTTTCATGACTTGTTTAGGAATTCGTCCAGAAATTACTAAACCGGTTCCAACTCATCAAATAATGGGCATAGCTTGTGTACCGTCTGTACATAAAGAACATTTGACGAAGTTACAAACGGTTGATCTATTCAAAGATATGGATAACAAGGGAATTATAAGTTATCACCAATTAAGCAACAGTTTAGAAGATTGTGAAAATGATGGAAATGAAATACCATTTTGTTCTCTTGCTTTCATAGATCAAGATATCCGAAAAACAAAAGAAAAACTATTAACAGTTTGGAATTCAATAGGTTTCAACACGGACAGTTACGATGTAAAGGAATTTTTAAAACACTTTTAAAATAGATAAAAAAAAAATCTATTCGAAACACTTCAATTTGTTTATTTGTACTTAAAACCATTATGTTCCTCTTTAAGATACATTGCAAAAAAAAACAACACCAAATAAATAAATCGCACCATGGCAGTACATATCACGTGATAGATAGATAGATATATATTTTTATTAACCAATCATTGTGCCCAAAATTTGAGCTTTACAATCAAAATAGTTGATTTGATAGTACAAACTGATAGTTTAGAAAGTTTTACCTAATTTAGGTATTTGTCTATCAACTAGTCACCTGACTCCTGTCTTGAGACAGGCACAATCAAATGTTGCGGGGTTAATCAAAGTCATGTCAATACTCATTCCTACTCCTTGTATTGGTGTTGTCATATCAAAATATTACGTTCTTTGAAAGGGATACAATAATGAGAAGGTGCTTGCATAAATTAAAAATATGGCCGGAGGGGACACATGTGTTGTCCCTCTGGCACAGCCGATGTGGACACGTGCGTCATATCCGATAGCAATGATTGCATATGAGAAGAATAAACGAATATAAGTTACATTTCCGGACTTAAATAGAATTAGGTATACAAAAAAAAATGTTTGGTCCTAAAATTTAATATTATATTTCAACCATATAAATTTGTAAACAAAATATTATACACGTCCACATTAGGTGTAAACAAAAACAAATGAGGACAAAATTGTGACCAAATAAACACTTCAGACAATTCTGAAAAACATGAGGCTTGTTAAAATTCAACAACAAATGCCATCAAATATTTTTTGGAAAATATGTGTGATAATATGAAATGTAATCATGTAGTAAAAAAATTGCAAGTCAAGAATACCTTAACTTGAATACAGTGTTTCCACTGCTCAGCTGGTTCTACCATCAGGTGGATCCCCTCTCCTCGACTATTTCGACGCTGTTCACGACAATTTCTAGGGGGTGCACCGACTGAGTTGATCAGGCTTAGCCAGGAACCAGCTTGCTCTTCAACTGCCCTTCCCTTTTCCTCCATACCCAACCAGAAGCTTCCTCTGACTGTCTCCCAACTTTCCTACCAAGCTTCTTCTTACTAGTCCAGTTAGTCCTAGCTTGCTGAACAAGTTTCCTCCTATGGCTTGCATCTGCTGACTGTCATAGTGGTTGCTAAATGTTATCAAAACCAAGTCGTCCTGATTTTACAACTCCCACTATGTCTTTATCGCCTCTCTGTATCTTCAACAGCGCTCTTGGCCATCAACTTCCTTCCTATCCTGACATAAACATTTGCTTTTTATCCTTGTCATTTGCGCAGTCTCTTCAAGTAGATGGGGTGTCTAAATTATAATCCAAAGAATTTCTTAATAGTTTGCCAAAATGTAGTTTATATCCTGCTTGTTTCAGAACATTAATAAAAAGAATGAGTCACCGGACTTATTTTCACACTACAGGTTGAGCAAAATTGTCAAATTTTGTATAGATTATGCATGAAAAACCCAATATCTGGTCATAAAACGAAAACCACACCATAGAATTTTGAAATGAAATGTGAGAAGATAGCTCCAATATTATTATTTCAGATAAGAAGAAGAAAAAATGGGATCACCGGACTCGTTTTCTTGATACATTATATATAAATATACTAAATAAATAAATGATTTGGAAAATACGTTGAAGGTATAAAAAGTCATGAGAATTCCGAATGCAATAAGGTTCTATCCGGGCACTCTGGTTCTAAACCCTGGTTCCATCTGGGTTGTTTGGTTCTGAACCTTGGTTCTTTGGTTCGAAACCATGGTAACTGGTTCAACATCCGGGTTGTTTGGTTATAGCAACCCGAATTCCTGGTTCCATCTGGGTTCTTTTCTAGATTATTCTAATGTTCCCGTTGAACTTGAAGAAGATAACCACAAGTATCCGAATAAAAAGGTAAAGTAGGTCAAAGACGCTAAAATTGTTAACATTTCAGGATCGACGGTTAAAGAAGCTGTAAGGTATTTATTTTCTCATTCTAATGATTAGGAAACTAGATAAAAATAAAGCATCGTTTAGATTTTAAAAATAAATCGAAATGGTTAATTATATCGAACATTATTTTATTTAATTCAGTCGTTCTGTTTTTATTTATTTCCTTTAATATTTCTAGACGTTTTAAAACAACAAAATTTGGAGACCTGTCGTTCAATTGGCCAACGATATATGCATCTAGCCACTTCACCAGTTGACGAATTGCATATATATTTAAATGCACATTTAAAGTTCGAATGCATTTTATTTAATAGCCGCTTTGTAATAATATCAGATTTGATAGAAATACGTGTGAAGTATATAATATGTAACAAATCGTTTTGTTCAAAACGGAATCTTAAAAGACATTTAAAAAGAAAGTGATGATCAATTTAAGTTTAATTGAAAAATAAGTTATAAAATATAACAATAAATTTGTCAAATTTGATACTACTTGTGAAATATTATTAAGGCATGCATTAGACCGTTGGTTTTCCCGTTTGAATGGTTTTACACTAGTAATTTTGGGGCCCTTTATAGCTTGTTGTTCGGTGTGAGCCAAGGCTCCGTGTTGAAGGCCGTACTTTAACCTATAATGGTTTAATTTTTAAATTGTTATTTGGATGGAGAGTTGTCTCATTGGCACTCACACCACATCTTCCTATATCTATATAATCATTATAGGCCAAAAAGAATCACTTCAAAATGAAGATTGAATATTTTTATAATAAAATTGTGTGTGTGTGTGTGTGTATTAATGACAGTGCTGGTGGAATGCGTAGCACCAGCACACTAGTCAGAACTTCTGTGTTGGTACCATAGAAAAGGAACATAAACTGCGGAGTTACTCTAGTCCGTTCGTCCCGAACGTAAAAAAAAAAGGGTTCCGTTGTTTTAACTTTAGTGGCCTCAACCAAATACTACAAAACTTATACACAAAATAAAAAGAAGATGTGTCATAAGTGCCAATAAGAACACTCCACAAAAGACTAAATGATACAGAAATTAACAGCTATAAGTCACCCTACGGCCTTCGACAATGAGCAAAGTCCGTACCGCATAGTCAGTTATAAAAAGCACTGAGAAAGAAACGGACAAATTATGTACAAAAAATGAACAAAAACAAATATGTAACACATAAACAAACGACAATTCATGAATTAGAGTCTCCTGACTTGGGACAGGTACATACAAACAGAATGCGGCGGATTAAACATGCTAGCAGGATCCACACCCTTCACCTCATGTGGCATGAGAGCCAAAGAAGAACTCTCCACAAGAGACCAGGTAGCACAGAAATTAACAACTATATGTCACCATACGGCTTTCAACAATGAGCAAATAGGTATAGAAGATGTTGTATGAGTGCCAATGAGACAAATCTCTATATCCAAATAACAATTTATAAAAGTAAACCATTATAGGTCAATGTACGGCCTTCATACGGAGCCTTTGCTCTCACCGAACCACAAGCTATAAAGGGCCCAAAAACTACTAGTGTAAAACAATTCAATGGAGAAAACCAACGGTCTAATCTAAATAAAAAAACGAGAAACGAGAAAAACGTATAAATTACACAAACAAACGATAACTACATCAGATTCCTGACTTAGGACAGGTGCAAACATTTGCAGCTGGATGAAACATTATTATAACATCACAACATAGAAAAAAACACGATAAAACGAAATTCAAACGAGGAAAGCAATGGACAAATGTAAAGGCCACTGACTTGCGACTGGCACATGCATACTAAATATAGGGCGGGGTTGAACATGTTAGCGGGGTCTTCACCATCTCCCTAACCTAGCTGGGACAATGGTTATTTCCACATACAAAAAAAATGAATTTGAAATTTGGTAGCGTCACTTTTACCGTTCAAGAGTTATCATGTTCCTTTAAAAACATAGAAAATGCTGAATTAGCGTTTTCGTTCTTTTAAATAAATTTGACTCAATCAAATTTTATAAACCTTATACGTAATGCGTATTACCCCCATAACACGCTCTATCAAGTTCGATATTTGGTGGTGTTACTGTTCAAGAGTTATTAGATATAAGAAGTTGGTACTAGTACTAATGATACAGATATCAACACGTAGACTAAAGATAGGAAAGATCATGCTTAATCTGCTGTTTCTGTTCTTTAACTTTAGTTGCCTCAACCAAATGTTTTGAAACTTATACACAATGCTTATGGTCAATTAACAGTCAAAATTACGTGAATCCTGTTTCTATATGTGGAGTTTACTTGTGTTTTCTTTTCACAAGCAGGGGCATCTGTGGCCCATAGACATAGTGTACATTTATTTCAGTAAACGGTTTATTTACTTCCTTTGGCTTCTACTTCTATTAGAATTAACTTGCATATTTTTTTAGGATTGCGGTGCAGTTTGATAACAGACAGTGACCAGCATAAAAAAGTGTTTCACTAGATTGAGCTCTTTGTCTAAGTGTACTTTAAAGGTTCTTAATTCGCACTGAGTTCAGTTTATTGACATGCGTATACCTTCGTGTGATTTTTAAGATGCTTAAACAGACTATCCATATCAACATGTCCATCAAATGAAATCCAAGGTAAAATGATTGAACCATTTTGAATTATCAATCTATCACAACTTGCAGTACATGGTGCTACTAGAGCAGTAAATATTCTTTCTAATTTTCACAGCAATAAAAAGATTTAGTTTTCATTTGATCAAAACATTCTTCATATCAAAAATTGAGAATGGAAATGTGAAATGTGTTTAAGAGACAGTAACATGACAAAAAGGCAAAAAGCAGTCAAAGGTCACCAATGGGTTTTTAACAAAGTGAGAAAATCCCTCGCCCGGCGGCGGACTTCAAAATGTGTACTAGTTCAAACTCCAATACATAAAACCGATCTTACAATTAAAAATATACAAATATAACTAAATATTTAATAAAAATATAAAAATATTAGATATGAGTGCAATCAGAAGATTCTCCATATACTTCAAACATAATATACAAGTTGTACAATGAGGGCAAAGGTCAAGATCATATAAAGTTTCTCGTGCCACAAGACATCTTATGACAATACATCTTCATGCTACATATTCAGAAGCAAGCTAGGTCAATTTAGAATTATACTTCTAGTTCAGGGTAATATACAAAGGAACACACTGTATACATCATGATGATACACCCACACTGCATAGGTCAAGAGTCAAAAAGTCATAGTCTGGTCAGGAGTTCCATGCCAAAAAAAACCCACAAAGCAGTCCTGCACGAAATTTCATAACGTATCAATGTCTCATAGCATGATGCACTACACATGCCGAATACAGCAAACATAGGTCAGGGACAGAAACAGAAGTCATGTATCTAAACTCAATAGAACAGTACTTGTATTTCAGGTCACTATATGCAAGTGCCTTCAACATAGAACATAAACTCTCGCAACAATTCAAAGTTAAAACGTCTTTCACAAAAGTTTGAGCAGGATTTTTTGCAACGATTACCTTACCACTGTTAATCGAAAATCGGATCTTAAAACTAGGGTTTACCATTAATTTCTAACCTTACCATGTGATATCACTATGGTAAACTGATAGAAACACTTGATGCAGTCATGAAATTGAATATTTGCAAAAGTACGAAGAGAACAATACAAGACAGAGTAAGAAACAAATGAAAGTAATTATACATACGAACTTTTTATCACAATGCACAAACAAGAAACCGTAGTTTTCATTCATTTTATTCATTTGAAATGTACGCTCTCGTTAAACAATGGAAATTAACGCTGTATATTTATATAAACGATCAATCTTGTAATAAAAGGTGTAAATTCCTAACACAGTCTATTGCTTTTTGGAATTTTGGGTCCTCTATGCTCTTCAACTTTGTATTTGTTTGGCTTTGTAACTATTTTGATCTGAGCGTCACTGATGAGTCTTATATAGACGAAACGCGCGTCTGGCGTATAAAATTGTAATCCTGGTGCTTTTGATAACTAGTAACAGTAACACTATCTGAATGATCTGCCCTTGCATTTGAGTTGTCTCCCCTTATTTGGCAAAGTTGTAAACAAATGAATCGTAAAATACAACCATAAATATGATAAAACATGGCATATTCTATATTATAATGAAAAATCTTACTTAGGAATTACCTAATAATTTCAAAATTTGCACAATTTATCAACAAGAGTGCACACGCTGAAATGTCTCGCCTTCTTTACTAATCATTGATATTTTGTGGATAGTCTTCAAAATAAAAGCTTTATTACAACTGTCACATAATATACAGCTCTATTACAACTGTCACATAAACTTGACATCTCAATCAAGATAAAATAAAAACACATAAACTTAACATTATCCAAGAAAATTAAACATTGACCAATGAACCATATGAAAATAAGGTCAAGGTCAGATGGACAATGCCAGGCAGACATTTACAGCTAACAATTCTTCCATACAACAAATATAGTTGACCTATTGCTTATATATTAAGAAAAACAGACCAAAAACACAAAAACTTAACACTGAGCAACATGAGCAATGAACCGTGAAAAGGAGGTCATGTTCAAATAAAACGTGCGCAACTGACAATAAGATCATAAAATATTTCCATACACCAAATATAGTTGACCTATTGCATATAGAATTAGAAAAAAAGACCAAAACTCAAAAACTTAACTTTGACTATTGCACCATGAAAATGAGGTCAAGGTCAGATGACACCTGCCAGCTAGACATGTACATGTACACCTTACATTCATTTCATACACCAAATATAGTAGACCTATTGCATACAGTATAAGAAAAACAGACTAAAACACAAAAACTGAACTATAACCACTGAACCCTGAAAATTAGGTCACGGTCAGATGACACCTGCCATTTGGACATGTACATCTTACAGTCCTTCCATACACCAAATATACAAGACATATTGCTTATAGTATCTGAGTTATGGACTTGACCACCAAAACTTAACCTTGTCCACTGATCCATGAAATGAGGTCGAGGTCAAGTAAAAACTGTCTGACGGGCATGAGGACCTTGCAATGTATGCACATACAAAATATATTTATCCTATTACTACTAATAAGAGAGAATTAAACATTACAAAAAATCTTTAACTTTTTTTTTCAAGTAGTCACTGAACCATGAAAATGAGGTGAAGGACATTGACCATGTGACTGACGGAAACTTCGTAACATGAGGCATCTTTTTTACAAAGTATGAAGCATCCAGGTCTTCAACCTACTAAAATACAAAGCTTTTAAGAAGTGAACTAACACCGCCGCCGGATCACTATCCCTATGTCGAGCTTTCTGCAACTAAAGTTGCAGGCTCGACAAAAATCTAGACCTTGTTTTCGGGTATTTCAAAATCCAAAATGGAGGAAGACACCATATCTACCTTAACATCATGACTTGTCTGGGTTTGGTGACTTTAAACTCCTCTGTAATAGAACACAGTAGTAGTCGAAGTTTTGAACTGGTGCTGTTCAAAACCAATCCTGATAATACTCTTTGAAACCCCAAGTCATTTGCGTAAGTGTCTGTTGAACGTTATCTCTAAACGTTCAACTTTGGTAAGAGGTACTTCGTACATCAACAGAGGCCATGTTATCCTTGGTAATGTTCAATGCTGATAGCACCACACCTTGTACTTAATATAAGACTCCTGGATTTTGAAGGCTTGAACTTTATCCGTGCCCAGTCTATAAGGTCACCTATACCAGACAAGTACATGCAACATCCACTTGCCTTCCAGGACATTGTCATGTCGTCCCTGAATGCTCTTGTTGGTGGCTGACTTACCCCAGATGACATTACAGGTCCTCTGGTCCTCTTCTCTGCTAATTTTACTACGAGATTCATTGCTGTTTAAAATAGAACTACTGATATGGTACATCCAGTAACGATTTCCATTTCTAGTCTTTGCCACGCTGTTGTGTAGTCTGCAACTGTAAACCTCATTATAAAGTTGTTGAAATAGTACTGACGCATTTTCTCTAACCATAGCAGGTATGTGGCATATCTTCAAGGTTAAATCTACTAGCTTGTGTGGTATACTTCAATAAGTGTTTGCCAGGTCAAACAACATGGCAGTCAAAACAGCAAAATTTCCTTAACATTACCAATTCAGGGGCAGTAACCCAACAACGGGTTGTCCGATTCGGATGATCTGAAAATTTCAGAGCAGATAGATCTTCCCCTGATAAACAAGTTAACCCCCATGTCAGATTTGCTCTAAATGCTTTGGTTTTTGAGTTATAAGCCAAAAACTGCATTTTACCCCTATGTTCTATTTTTAGCCATGGTGACCATCTTGGTTTGATGGCTGGGTCACCGGTCACATTGTAAAAGTTAACAGACGACTACGACGGACGCAAAGTGATGAGAAAAGCTCACTTGGTCCTTCGGGCCAGGTGAGCTAAAAAATGGGCTTAAATTTAAATCTGAAATCTAAAGTAAATAAGAAATTCAGAAGTCTACTTTCACTAATTCCAATTAGTAAAGTTTTGAGTAAATCGATCTATGCATATTCTGGTAAGCTTACAATATATAAAACCAAAACATGGTGTGTGCTGTGACCTAGCAAACCCACAACATTTTTATATCAAATTAGAGGCCCCGAAGAGCCAGTGTCGCTCTGATTCTACATTAGTTTTGGAAATCATGTAAAAATAGATTAAAATCATAACAGATACCCTTATAATGATTGAGGCAAAGTTTGATTTAATATTTACACTGTAATTCAATCAAAAGCATTACTTTTGTAAAGTTTACAGAAAGTACCAATACATTAATTGAAATTGTAGAAAATAACTTTATGAAACAAATCAAATAAAAAGTAACAACACTTGGTCAGCACCACAAAAGAATTTAAACAATCATACCTTGTTTGGTTTCAATCCATCAAGCGTTTTTCTAGAAGACAGCTTAGTATGATGTCCTTCATCAATGAACTAGTGCACATTCTTGTGTAGGGGCTAGCTGAAGCACACCTTCGAGTGCTGGAGTTTCTCTCTCTATTGAAGAGCTGTTGTCTGCTCTTTGGTCGGGTTGTTGCTTCATTGACACATACCCTATTTCCATTCTCAATTTTATTGAATATACATTTGTATTTCCCAAAGGGTCCTTTGTTCCAAGTCCCCTGTTGGCAGCCATCTTGTTTGATGGGTTTGCTACAAAGTAAATACACTTGGTCATCACCTCAAATGGAATATTCATGCAATGTTTGGTTTCATTTCATTCAGTGGTTCTACAAAAGAAAACATTTATATGTATTTCCCTTAGGGTCCTATGTTAAATTAAGTCCTGGCGGCCATCTTGGATGATTGATCACCTACAAAATTACAACACATGGTCAGCATCATGTAAGAAACATTCATGCCATGTTTTATTTCGTTCCATTTAATGGTTCTATAAAAGGGGACATCTGCATGTATTTTCCTAAGTCCCTCTGTGGTGCCCAACTTGGATGATAGATCGGCTTCAAAACAACAGCACTTATTCAGCACCTCACAAGGAACATTCATGCCATGTTTGGTTTCATTCCATTCAGTTGTTCTCTACAGGAAAAAAATTGTATGTATTGCCATTATAAGGTTCTATGTTAAACGAAGTCCCTGCGAAAGGCTATCTCGAATGATGGATCGCCTACAAAGCTACAAAACTTGGTCAGCACCTCATTAGAAACATTCATGCTATGTTTTATTTTATTCTATTTTGTGGTTTTATTAAAAGAAGACATTTGCTTGTATTATACCCAAGGGTACCTATGTAAAACTAAGTTGGTGTCCTCTGACAGCAATCTTGGATGATGGCACAGCTTTAAAGTAAACACATTTGGTCAGCTCCTCATAGGAAACATTCAAGCCATGTTTGGTTTCATTTCATTCAGTGGTTCTATTGAAGAAGACATTTGTATGTATTGTCCATAGAGTCCTATTTGAAACTGAGTCCCCTGCTGGGGCCCATCTTGCATGATGGATGAGCTTCGAAAGCAACACTTAGTCAGCACCCCATAAGGGATATTCAAGCCATGTTTGTTTTCATACCATTAAGTGGTTCTTCAGAAGAAGTTCAAAATGTAAACGAAGATGGACATCATACAACAAGTGATGAGAAAAGCTTGCTTGTCACTTTGGGCCAGGTGAGCTAAATAGGAGTTTCGTATCACAACAAGAGGGTAAACATTTGTTGAAGAATCAAGACGTAATTGTCTCTATATACATCTTTATATTAAATGACACATTTATCCATTTTCAGTAGCTTTATTCACAATATTTTCTTCTCTATCTTACCACTTAAAGGCAATATAAATCCATGAAAACAAAAACAATCAACAACAAAATCAACAAATAACTTCAACAAAATCTATAATAAATAATAATTAATGACACTAAAGAAATAAAGATGGTAAAAAAGTGTAAGAATCAATGAAATATTTAAAATGACCAATGATGACAAAAAGCACATGTTACTTTTATTAGCATATAATACAATTATCCATTTATAATACACTTGTCTAAACAGTTGGCCATTTAAAATCTCACAAGTAATAACACATTGAGAGAAGAAGCGCTTACAAACTATACAATTGTTAAAATAATTAATGTCACTAGTGAAAATGACAACATAAATAACTGTATTTTGACAAACTAATCCTAGAACTATGAAGGTTCAATTCAAAGTCAGGACTTTTAAAAATGTATTTAATGGTTTTTAATATCAGTTTCTAATGATTAAACTACTGTAACCTGTAACTTAGGACAAAAATATCTTAACTAGAGGCTCTCAAGAGCCTGTGTCACTCACCTTGGTCTATGTGCATATTAAACAAAGGACACAGATGGATTCATGTCAAAATTGTGTTTTGGTGATATTGATGTGTTTGTAGATTTTACTTAAATGAAAATTCTTATTACTTACATTTTTTTCTATCTGTAATAAACTTGGCCATTTTTTAAAGAGGATATATTTTGTAAAAACTTACAAAATCTTTCCAAATTAATGAAAATTGTTAAAAATTTACTATAAAGGGCAATTACTCCTTAAGGGGTCAACTGACCATTTAAATCATTTAATTTATTTGTAGATCTTATTTTGCTGAACATTATTGCTGTTTACAACTTATCTCTATCTATAACAGTATTCAAGATAATAACAAAAAATGGAAAAATTTCCTTAAAAATCACCAATTGGGGGCAGAAACCCAACAACCAGTTGTCCAATTCATCTGAACGTTCCAGGGCAGATAGATGTTGACTAGATACACAATTTAACCCATGTCTGATTTGCTCTAATTACTTTGGTTTCAGAGTAATAAGCCAAAACCTATATTTTACCCCCTATGTTCTATTTTTAGCCATGGCAGCCATCTTGGTTGGTTGGCCAGGTCAACAGACATATTTTTTAAACTAGATACCCTAATGATGATTGTGGCCAAGTTTGGTTAAAGGAGTAGGGGCATTAAGGCCTAGTTTTGGCCCAAGAAAATAAAATTTTTGACAACCATTTCAAATTGGCACATAATATTTAGAAATACATCGGGTCAAGAAATATAAATGAACAAGAATGTGTCCATAGTACACGGATGCCCCACTCGCACTATCATTTTCTATGTTTAGTGGACCGTGAAATTGGGGTCAAAACTTTCATTTGGAATTAAAATTAGAAATATCATATCATAGGGAACATGTGTACTTAGTTTCAAGTTGATGTAACTTTAACTTCATCAAAAACTACCTTGACCAAAAACTTTAACCTGAATTTCGCACTATTATTTTCTATGTTCAGTGGACCATGAAATTGGGTCAAAACTATAATTTTGCATTAAAATTAGAAAGATCATATCATGGGGAACATGTGTACTTAGTTTCAAGTTGATTGGACTACAACTTCATCAAAAACTACCTTGACCAAAAACTTTAACCTGAAGTGAACGGACGAACGGATGCACAGACGGACAAACGAACGAACGAACGGAGGCACAGACCAGAAAACATAATTCCCCTCTACTATCGTAGGTGGGGCATAAAAACATAAAGATTTTTATTTAATGACGTCACAATTACGTCATAATATGTACTGTTTTTACAAAAACGATGAAAAATTCAGAATTTATGCAGTTTTCTATCGTTATTTCCGTTGTGTAAACATCCTGCGCAGCCAAGAAACAACAATATAATTTAACAGAAGCTTTATTATAACTATTGGCATAATCTCCCTAAATATAAAGTTGTTTCTTGGGTGCGCACATACTTTTTCAATCTGAAATATATTTAAAATTTGATGAAAAATCAAGGAAAATCACGAAATTTAACATAATATGCAAAGTCATGATTTGTTGCCATGGTAACTTGTTCAATGTCAAATTTGTTTTGTTTTTCTTAATACCTTATGCTTTAGTCAAGTTTTCAGTTATTTAAGAATATGTACAATTACTTTTAAATTTGCAGTAATTTTCCGGCCAAATTAGGGCCGTATGCCCCTACTCCTTTCTCTTACTAGTTTCAAACGACAGTTGTAAATGATAACAAAAATTTATGAAAACTGTTAAAAATTGACTCTAAAGGGCAATAACTCCTTAAAGGGTCAACTGACATTTTTTGTCGTGTTGACTTATTTGTAGATCTTACTTTACTGAACATTATTGCTGTTTACAGTTGATCTCTATCTATAATAATATTCAAGATAATAACAAAAAAACTGCAAAATTTCTTAAAATTGACAATTAAGGGGCAGCAACCAACAACCGTTTGTCCAATTCGTTTGAAAATTTCATGGCAGATAGATCTTGACAAGATAAACAATTTAACCCAGTCAGATTTGCTCTAAATGGTTTCAGAGTTATAAAGAGTTTAAGAGGCGTGTCTTTAAAAAAAAATCAAGCAAGAATAAATTATTTCAAAATATCTACTACTGCAGCTTAACTTATAAGTCTATAGATATAGGACAAAATAACAAAATTCTATTATAAAAAAGTCCCATATCCCTGGAAAAACAATCTTCATATAAATAGGGTATATGTGAGTTTGAAAATTATATAAGTAGATTAGGCCAGAATCAAAAGCAAAAGTATCCTTTTCTAAAAATGCCGCATTTCCTGTGGGTCACATTACATTCACATTACATTTCAAAGAAAAAGTCATGTTAAAACCCAAAAGTTGACAGAGAAGCTGGCAATATGTCCAACTAACATTTGATTTTATTTCTATATAAAATATACAGAACATACAGGGCCTGCTTCTACTTTTTTGAAATAGATAATATGTTGGTATATTCAGTGTAATACATTTACTAATGCTAACAATTCTCAAACAAGAAAATTTTATACTTTTTTAAACCTAACTCAAATTTTTCTTCTTCGTTTGATACTGCTAGTCAGCATGTGACATTCTACTGGTTGACACACAGACAGGGCATACAAACAATAATATTTAGAATTATTTCATTAATTACTTAACATACATATCACGAAATCGTTTCTTTTAATTTTTTTAAAAGGATGTCTTGACTTGTGAGAAGCCAAACTACATGATTATATTCATGATAAAATTAAACATTTACATGACTAAATTATCAAAAATTTCCTGTTTAAATTAAGAGCCTGATACCATATATAATTTAAAGCAAACATAACTACATGATCATATTCACTTGCAACTATATTAAAGTAAAAAAAATTGAAAGGACTAAGACTTCAAGTTGTTTCATATTAAAGTAAGAAGATTTAAGTTTTGTATGAGAACAAAAACTAGAAGAAGAAGACATCCTAAAAATGTCTCCCTTTGTCAAAGAGACCACATAAAACAAGGAACAGAAGAAAGAGACAAAATGAAAAAGTTGGTATCCCTTTTTTGAATGGAAGATATTTATACAAAATATAACTTTGAACAGAAAATAAAATGACAATGTAACAATTTATCTCATCCAAAAAAGTACTACAGCTTATCAAAGTTTAAAGCTTACCAAACTATATATGATTTTATTCACTTTAAACAAATAAATATAAAATGTCACTATTAAAATGGAAACACAAAATGACATGACATTGTAACTGTTTAATGATATTGTAACTCTTTGAATTGTTTTACATTGTCTTATCCAGGCTTTTTATAGCTGACTATGCAGTATGGGCTTTGCTCATTGTTGAAGGCTGTAGTTGTTAATGTCTGAGTCATTTTGGTCTTTTGTGGATAGTTGTCTCATTGGCAATCATACCACATCTTCTTTTTTATAACCTAGAATGTAACTGTTTTTCATAACACTATTAATATTCTGTAACTATTGTGACATATTTATAAACACTAGTATAAAATTCATTCATATGTAATATGTATCTTCCAAATTAATTGAATTTGGACAATGATAAAAGTTCTTTCAATTGCAAGTAAAAATATATTTGGTTTAGGCCAATTCAAAGAGAGGAAACTTATCAAAAATTGACAGCGGTAACACTTAATGACTCATTAGCTTACAGCAGAAACATATATACAAAAATGTAAACATGTTGACAGAAATTTAAAATTTAGAAAATATATTAGAAGATGACTTTTAAAAAAAAAGTATCCACTAAAATACTTTTTTTTCCCTAAAATATAACATAACTGATTACTGCACTATGTAAATGATAACTACACACCCATACCATACAAGATGTACATAACAAAATATTAGAGTAAGTTTCGAACCTACATGTTGTATTGATTTTCAGTGAAAGCCCAATGCTCTATAAGATATTTAAAACAGAAATCTAATTAATAAATAACATCTATCAGGATCCATTCTTTGAGTGTCTTTGGTAACACTAATCCAGAAACAACTTCATTCATATTATTATTTAATAACCGTCTAATATAAATGCGACAATGTTCCTTTAGGGAGCATGGATTACTGCACCTGTTATATACATAGTCCAACAATTCTGGATGTCGTTCCTCCATTTTGATGTATATATGTTGTCTAAATGATTTATCTTCACTGGCATTGTATCCCTCTGATAGAAGATATTTAACCATAGTGGGATTATAGTTTGTACATGCCAGACTAAGTGGTGAAAGATAGGAGGAAGAATACATTTTGCAACCAGCTAAAATTAAAGTTTTCACATGGTCAATTTTCCCTTCCTGAACAGCTAGAAGATAAGGTGTTTCACCAATTTGGTTCTTTTTATGAATGCTTGCTCCAGCTGCTATTAAACTTTTAACTATCCTAAAGTCATTGACTTGAACTGCATAGTGTAAAGCTGTTTCCCCTTCATTTGTTGGGCTGCAATGACACAGAAAAGATGGATTTACTTTTTCATTTAGTTTATATTTCATAATATGTGATTACAAAAAAGATGATGTGGTATGATTGTCAATGAGACAACTCTCCACAAGAGACCAAAATGACACAGAAATGATCAACTATAGGGTTGAAACCCTAGATGACCAGGTCTCTTGCACAAGACTTTTTTAAAATAAAAACAAAGTAAAAAAAAAAACAAGAATGTGTCCTAAATACACAGATGCCCCAATCTTACTATCATTGTCTATGTTCCATGGACTGTGAAATTGGGTAAAAATCTAATTTGGCATTAAAATTAGAAAGATTATACAATAGGGAACATGTGTACTAAGTTTCAAGTTGATTGGACTTCAATTTCATCAGAAACTACCTTGACCAAAAACTTTAACCTGAAATTCTAACTTTCATTTTCTATGTCCAGCATGTTCAGTGGACTGTGAAATAGGGGTCAAAAGTCTAATTTGGCTTTACAATTAAAAAGATCATATCATAAGCAACAAGTGTACTAAGTTTCAAATTGATTGGACTTCTGCTTCATCAAAAACTACCTTGACCAAAAACTGAAACCTGAAGCATAGCGAACGGACACACAGACGAACGAACAAACAGAGCAACAGACCAGAAAACATAATGCCCCTCTACTATCGTATGTGGGGCATAAAAACTATTAACATTTAACAATTGCACAAAAGTAAGAAATGAATGTAACACTAAGAGATATTAATTATCCTCTGCATTTTAGTCTTATCTTGCTGCTTAAATTTCATTAGTGTAGACAAAAATTTTGTAATTGAAATTTAAAAGCACACTGTCAGACGTACATGTCTATGGCTACTAAAAACACACTGTCAGACTTATATGTCTATGGCTACAAAAAGCACTACGTCATACTATTACATGTCTTTGGCTTCTAAAAACACACTGTCAGACTTACAATGTATATGGCTACAAAAAGCACTACGTCATACTATTACATGTCTTTGGCTTCTAAAAACACACTGTCAGACTTACATGTCTATGGCTACTAAAAACACACTGTCAGACTTACATGTCTATGGCTTCTAAAAACACACTGTCAGACTTATATGTCTATGGCTACTAAAAACATGCTGTCAGACTTACATGTCTATGGCTACTAAAAACACACTGTCAGACTTACATGTCTATGGCTTCTAAAAACACACTGTCAGACTTACATGTTTATGGCTACTAAAAGCCCATTGTCAGACTTACATGTCTATGGCTACTAAAAGCACACTGTCAGACTTACATGTTTATGGCTACTAAAAGCCCATTGTAAGACTTACATGTCTATGGCTACTAAAAGCACACTGTCAGACTAACATGTGTATGCATGGCTACTAAAAGCCCACTATAGACTTACATGTATATGGCTACTAAAAGCACCGTCAGACTTACATTTCTATGGCTACAAAAAGCCCATTGTCAGACTTATATGTCTATGGCTACTAAAAGCACTGTCAGACTTACATGTCTATGGCTACAAAAAGCCCATTGTCAGACTTATATGTCTATGGCTACTAAAAGCCCATTGTCAGACTTTCATGTATATGGCGTCTAAAAGCACAATGTCAGACTTACATGTCTATGGCTACTAAAAACACACTGTCAGACTTATATGTCTATGGCTACTAAAAATACACTGTCAGACTTACAATGTATATGGCTACTAAAAGCCCACTGTCAGACTTACATGTCTATGGCTACTAAAAGCACACTGTCAGACTTACAATGTATATGGCTACTAAAAGCCCACTGTCAGACTTTCATGTATATGGCTACTAAAAACACACTGTCAGACTTACATGTCTATGGCTACTAAAAACACACTGTCAGACTTGCATGTCTATTGCTACTAAAAGCACACTTTAAGACTTACAATATTATGGCTACTAAAAGCCCACTGTCAGACTAACATGAATATGGCAACTAAAAGCCCACTGTCAGACCTATATGTATATGGCTACTAAATGCACAATGTCAGATTTATATGTCTATGGCTACTAAAAGCACAGTCAGACTAACATGTCTATGGCTACTAAATACACGCTGTCAGACTTATATGTCTATGGCTACTTTATAGAAAAACACACTGTTAGACTTACAATGCATATGGCTGCTAAAAGCACACTGTCAGACTTACATGTCTATGGCTTCTAAAAACACACTGTCAGACTTATATGTCTATGGCTTCTAAAAACACACTGTCAGACTTACATGTCTATGGCTACTAAAAACACACTGTCAGACTTACATGTTTATGGCTACTAAAAGCCCATTGTCAGACTTACATGTCTATGGCTACTAAAAGCACACTGTCAGACTTACATGTTTATGGCTACTAAAAGCCCATTGTAAGACTTACATGTCTATGGCTACTAAAAGCACACTGTCAGACTTACATGTGTATGCATGGCTACTAAAAGCCCACTATAGACTTACATGTATATGGCTACTAAAAGCACTGTCAGACTTACATTTCTATGGCTACAAAAAGCCCATTGTCAGACTTATATGTCTATGGCTACTAAAAGCACTGTCAGACTTACATGTCTATGGCTACAAAAAGCCCATTGTCAGACTTATATGTCTATGGCTACTAAAAACATACTGTGAGACTTGCATGTCTATGGCTACTAAAAGCACACTGTCAGACTTACAATGTATATGGCTACTAAAAGCCCACTGTCAGACTTTCATGTATATGGCTACTAAAAACACACTGTCAGACTTACATGTCTATGGCTACTAAAAACACACTGTCAGACTTGCATGTCTATTGCTACTAAAAGCACACTTTAAGACTTACAATATTATGGCTACTAAAAGCCCACTGTCAGACTAACATGAATATGGCATCTAAAAGCCCACTGTCAGACCTATATGTATATGGCTACTAAATGCACAATGTCAGATTTATATGTCTATGGCTACTAAAAGCACAGTCACACTTACATGTCTATGGCTACTAAATACACGTTGTCAGACTTATATGTCTATGGCTACTTTATAGAAAAACACACTGTTAGACTTACAATGCATATGGCTACTAAAAGCACACTGTCAGGCTTACATGTCTATGGCTACTAAAAGCACACTGTCGGACTTACATGTCTATGGCTACTAAATACACGCTGTCAGACTTATATGTCTATGGCTACTAAAAACATACTGTCAGACTTACATGTTTATGGCTACTAAAAGCACTATAAGACTTACATGTCTATGGCTACTAAAAGCACACTGTCGGACTCATATGTCTATCGCAACTAAAAACACACTGTCAGACTTACATGTCTATAGATATAGGAAGATGTGGTGTGAGTGCCAATGAGACAACTCTCCATCCAAATAACAATTTAAAAATTAAACCATTATAGGTTAAAGTACGGCCTTCAACACGGAGCCTCGGCTATGGCTACTAAAAGCACTATCAGACTTACATGTCTATGGCTTCTAAAAGCACACTGTCAGACTTACATGTCTTTTGCTACTAAAAGCACACTGTCGGACTTATATGTCTATGGCTACTAAAAGCACACTGTCAGACTTACATGTCTATGGCTACTAAAAGCACACTGTCAGACTTATATGTCTATGGCTACTAAAAGCTCACCGTCAGACTTACATGTCTATGGCTACTAAAAGCTCACTGTCAGACTTATATGTCTATGGCTACTAAAAGCACACTGTCAGACTTATATGTCTATGGCTACTAAAAGCACACTGTCAGACTTACATGTCTATGGCTACTAAAAGCACACTGTCAGACTTATATGTCTATGGCTACTTAAAGCACACTGTCAGACTTACATGTCTATGGCTACTAAAAGCTCACTGTCAGACTTATATGTCTATGGCTACTAAAAATACACTGTCAGACTTACATGTTTATGGCTACTAAAAGCACTATCAGACTTACATGTCTATGGCTACTAAAAGTACACTGTTGGACTTATGTCTATGGCTACTAAATACACGCTGTCAGACTTATATGTCTATGGCTACTAAAAGCACACTGTCAGACTTACATGTCTATGGCTACTAAATACATGCTGTCAGACTTATATGTCTATGGCTACTAAAAGCACTGTCAGACTTACATGTCTATGGCTACTAAAAGCCCACTGTCAGACTTACATGTCTATGGCTACAAAAAGCCCATTGTCAGACTTATATGTCTATGGCTACTAAAAGCAAACTGTCAGACTTACATGTCTATGGCTACTAAAAGCACACTGTCAGACTTACATGTCTATGGCTACTAAAAGCACACTGTCAGACTTATATGTCTATGGCTACTAAAAGCACACTGTCAGACTTACATGTCTATGGCGTCTAAAAGCACAATGTCAGACTTATATGTCTATGGCTACTAAAAGCACACTGTCAGACTTACATGTCTATGGCTTCTAAAAGCACAATGTCAGACTTACATGTCTATGGCTACTAAAAGCACACTGTCAGACTTACATGTCTATGGCTACTAAAAGCACACTGTCAGACTTACATGTCTATGGCTTCTAAAAGCACAATGTCAGACTTACATGTCTATGGCTACTAAATACATGCTGTCAGACTTATATGTCTATGGCTACTAAAAGCACTGTCAGACTTATATGTCTATGGCTACTTAAAGCACACTGTCAGACTTATATGTCTATGGCTACTTAAAGCACACTGTCAGACTTATATGTCTATGGCTACTAAAAGCCCACTGTCAGACTTACATGTCTATGGCTACTAAAAGCTCACTGTCAGACTTATATGTCTATGGCTACTAAAAGCACACTGTCAGACTTACATGTCTATGGCGTCTAAAAGCACAATGTCAGACTTATATGTCTATGGCTACTAAAAGCACACTGTCAGACTTACATGTCTATGGCTTCTAAAAGCACACTGTCAGACTTATATGTCTATGGCTACTAAAAGCACACTGTCAGACTTACATGTTTATGGCTACTAAAAGCACTATCAGACTTACATGTCTATGGCTACTAAAAGCACACTGTCAGACTTATATGTCTATGGCTACTAAAAGCACTATCAGACTTACATGTCTATGGCTACTAAAAGCACACTGTCAGACTTACATGTTTATGGCTACTAAAAGCACTATCAGACTTACATGTCTATGGCTACTAAAAGCACACTGTCAGACTTACATGTCTATGGCTACATTCTTTCTAATCAATAGATCAACAACTTCTTTTTGTTCTGATAGAACAGCTAACTGTAATGCAGTCTGTTTTGTGATACTATTTTTAGAATTGATATCCACTCCTGCCTTCAGTAGCACTTCTACAGCCTCTAGTCTACCATATACTACAGCTTCATGTATTGGTCTGTCCCCAAAAACTGTGGGCTAAAATTAGAATTTTATATAAAATCTTAGATTCTAGGTACAACTATATAGCCCATGTTTTATTTCATAACTTACATCCTTCAATATACATGATGATGATGTAGATGAAAAGATCAACTTTTGCAACTTCAGATAAGATTTTTTTTTTGTGACCTTAAAAAATAGCTTTCCTTTTAATGTCTTACCAAACCTTTCCTGGTCTTTGGTTTAGCTCTTCTTTTCTATGTGGGTTCTAGTCCTCTGGATTAAGTACTACGTATATACACAATATATTTACCCTATTTAGATTACAGCCAGCCTTGAAAAGTTCTCTGATTATCTCTGTATTGCCTGATATACAAGCATGAGTTAGAGCAGATCTACCATTCTTATCTTGCCAGTTTGTATCAGCGCCAAGGGACAACAACTGCTGCACCACCTTAACTAATCCTACAAATATAAAAGTGTAGCCAATTAGCTATAGATAGGAAACATGAATAAAGAAGGTATGGTATCAACCATAATATGGATCCTTAAATAAAAAGTTAAATAAAACAAGACAAATTATTACAAGTTTACCATAATAACCATTAGACAAACTTAATAACAGGTTTCTGTACTGCCTTCTCTTATGAAGAAAGCCAATACCATATCGAGAAAAGAACTCCACTTAATAAACAGATGCTAGTGGCTGTCTTGCATTTGCAAGCAGGTGACAATTTGTCACCATGATGAGGGCTTCACTGTGATTTTTAAATGAAGAATAGCATTTGAAGCACTGTTTTTTTATCTTTTGGTTTTGCAAGTATTATTTTTTAGTCACAGTTCTTTCTTTTCTTTTATGGTGATGGAAGTTAAACAGGTGATAAATAAGCCTTATAAGGGGAAGTAATTAAATTGTTTGTCAAACTTTTTTGGAATTCACAAATTATTTGTGACCTAAAGCTAAGGTAATTGGTGTTAATTAACAATATGTTTGCCACCAAAGCTGTCAGGTAAAGCCATACACTTAATGGGTCACTTAATTTGACAGCTTGCACAGGTAGCTGAACTTCCTGTTCATGTAACAATTACAATTTTAATGGTATTTTAAGGCAGAAAAATGCTGATTTTTCGATGATAAAAAACGGTAAAGCGCCTGAGGAACGACAGAAAAAAGCCACGGGTGTCAAATAAAGGGTGGGCGCTGCGCCCTGTTCAAAAGTTGTAGCTAGAACACTGGTTGTTAGCACTGTTTTGTATCTGTTGGTTTTGCATGCATTTTTTTTAGTCCTTTGTAGTCAATATAAGTGGTGTACAGTCTTTGTATGCTAAGGGAGCAACCATTTGATTTTCTGGGGGGTTGGGGTGGGGGGAGCTATGGATTTTATTGGAAAAAAAAAGTTTAAAGTTTCCAGTTTTTGGAGAAAAAAATAATTTGTGATTGACCGTGAGAAAAAAAATTGTTTGTTTCACCCTCAGCTGTCACTACATGTAATGCTAAAATTGAAAGAAACAAATTGTTTTCAACTTGTCGCCAAAAAATAGATTGTTTTTGGCCAAAGGTGAAAAAAAAAGTTTGTCTGGTTAAAAAATCCATAGCTCCCCCCCCTCCCCCCCCCCCGAAAATCAAATGGTTGCTGTCTATTGAGTTGACATTGTATCCTAATTATATCTAGCTTTGTAGACAATATAAGTGGTGAACAGTCTTTGTATGCTAATGAGTTGACATTGTATCCTGAGTACTTACCTAGCTTTGTAGACAATATAAGTGGTGTGCAGTCTTTGTATGCTAATGAGTTGACATTGTATCCTGAGTACTTACCTAGCTTTGTAGACAATATAAGTGGGGTACAGTCTTTGTATGCTGATGAGTTGACATTGTATCCTAATTACTTACCTAGCTTTGTAGAGAATATAAGTGGTGTACAGTCTTTGTATGCTAATGAGTTGGCATTGCATCCTGAGTACTTACCTAGCTTTGTAGACAGTATAAGTGGTGTACAGTCTTTGTATGCTATTGAGTTGACATCGTATCCTGGACAAATCATAAGAGAAATAGCTCGGTCTATATCATTTCTTTTCAGAGCTGAGATAAACATCTTGTTCACTGCCATCTTACAAAAGAAATTTGATCCAATTATTATTATTATATGTGATCATAAATTTACAATCTTTTAAAAGTTCATTTTATATATACATGATATAATCATACTAAAATATAAGCATGATAAGGTTATGTTAGCTAAGCTTACAAAAGGTAGCCTATACAATTATTGCTACCAAAGGGGAAACAACACTTATTAACTACAAAATTAGAAGTGCCACAAACTACAAAATTAATCAGTTAATACATCTCACAAAAATAAAAAAATAAAAAAATAAATAATCATTAGACTTACATGACTTATGAATATATAAAATTTACTTTTGCTTTGCCGTTAAAATTTTTTTTTAAAGTAAGCATGCATTGCATTTATCTGAGACATTTACATAAAAAATCTTTAATTTGTTATTACATGCCCAGTAATTTGAACAAATTGTCTTAGAAAATGTTACAAAAAACAAGACTTTTTCTTTGAATTTTCCTATCATGCTTTACAGCTTTTTTCATCTATAAATTTTTTTTTTCAGATAAAAATTAAATGAATATATCTAGATTTTAAGCTCAAATACACCATAAACACTGATAAATGCCATAAAACAGGAGGGTAAAATTCTCATTTACAAAACTATAAACCCGCCACATTTTTTACCCACTTAATTATTGTGACAAAAATAACCTGCAAATTGAAAACTTAAAAACATAGTCATACTTCAAAGAATTGCTCAAAAGATATAACCAAAATGTTTCATTGTTCAATGTGTAGTGCATATTTACCATGTTTACACAATTTGAGAAATATGGGGAACAATGTCAGAGTGTGTAAATTTTGTAGATGTAGTAGCTGACCTGTGCCTAATGAGGGTAGTAATTGGGGAACCTTCATGACAAATAACTGTAAAAGTTTCGCCAAATGACTTAACCATAATTTATATTGCATCCTGATAAAATGTACACTCTCTTTTGATAATAAAAAAATCTACTGATTTTGATGCATCACAATAATTTTTTTCAAAAAATGACGCTAAAGATATTTATTTCAGACCTTAGACAAATCCTTTTGAGAATTTGAAAAATCACAGGTAAATCTAAACTAATTAGACGCTTATGTTAGTAGAAAATGATCGTTGGATGCTTGAAGATTCAGGAGGGTTGAAATGGGGGTACTGTCAAGACAAATAACGGTAAAAGTTCTTGCAAATGACGTTAACATTAATATTTGATATACATGATAAAAGGCACACTTTCTTTCAGACGATAAAAACATCAACTGATTTTGAAGAATCGCATTATTTTATTTCCAATAATGACGTTATTAAATGATAATTATTTGAGATCTCTGATGAATCACCATAAGGATACTTTGACGAATCACAGTAAAATTTTAACCAATTTAATGCTAACTGTACCTGAAATTATGCTAGTCCAAATAATTATGACGTCATTATTTGGACTAAAATGATGCCCGATATTAATACACCTTATCGCTATTTGTCCGCCATTACTGGATATCACACTGTGACACAGGTTCCCGTAAAATTTTGATGTCACAATACAAAATATCTGACGACACAATGAAAAAGTAATCGTTGCATGCATCAAAAGTTCAAGCGGCAGGGTCAGCCTGGATTAGCGATAAAAGGGCATACACCTTATCGCTATAAGCTTACTCTTGACGGCCGGCCGCTTGACCTTTTGACGCATACAACAATCACTTTTCCATTGTGGCGTCAGATATTTTGTTTTATGAAGTTGAAATTTTATGGGAACCTGTGTGATATCCAGTAATGGCGGACAAATAGCGATAAGGTGTATTACCAGCCTCTTGCCTTCCTGGAACATTTATGTAATTCATTTACCTATATTTCATTTGTGCAGTGGTTTCCCCCATTTATTTGGATAGTTTTCAGATCTGATAATGGTCTGTTCGAGCATTTTAATCTTAATTTGATCAAATATAAACATTTATTTATTAAGAATCCGTATACATTTCATATCCATTCCGTCTATATTCTCAGAAAAATGAAAAATGAACAAATAATTGGTAATGTCATGAATCTTTGTGCCTTGCATTAGTTATCCTAAAACTTCATTATATAACAACCTTCAAAGGGACAGCTCATTCTTCTTCAACAACATTTTAAAAGGTTTTCGTTCATGGTTTCTTTGCTAACAGCAAATTTCTGCATCCCAATCCGCTGCCCCAATTTTCATTAACTTCCGGTTAAGTTGAAGGTCATTATTCACTTCCGGCTGAATTTTTTTTCAGAAGTGTGCAATAATGCAGCGGTCACTTGCAAAAAGCCTGCCAAGGCTATTAAATTTGGCTAAATCAGATATCACTAAATGTTCGGTAAATATCCATTGTTAAAATGTATCATACGAAGTCATATAAATGGTACAGGCTTCATGAAGTAGGCATAATTTTAAACGACCTCCCCACGTCGTCTGCTGTAAAACAGATAATTTGTTTTATACTTTTTTGTTGTTTCATTTACAAAGTTCTGAACACAAGACAGAAATATATCAAATATTTATTTTTCATATATATTCATCAGAAATATTTGAAAATCTAAAAACATATTTATATTTACAAGTGAGAGACCTCCCCATGAGGGCCGTAAAAATGCAAATATCTTTATGATGATAAAAGGTAACAAATCTTGCCAAATGACTTAATGGTTAATTTCGGTGCATAAGAAAAAATGCACAATTCTTTTTGCTCAATAAATAGATAAACTTGTCTTGATAATATCCATGATATCACATTAAATTTAGTCTTTAGTCTTTAGAAGTGTCAACTTGACACTATAATCTCTCTGTAATTTGAATCACACTGGCAAATTTATGTCACTTTTGTATAAAACTCATTGGTACATTTGTATTTATGATGTGGCACTGCAGAAAAAAAAATGTAACTAAATAAATAATTAATTACCAAAAAAATTTAAATTAAAATTGAATAAATAATTAACCCTTATAAAACCCTAACTATCTATTTTGGGAACCTTCCAGTATCTTTCATAAAGACCCCTAACAAATGTTGAATATCTTCTACGTGATGTTTGTAATTTTCATTTTCTGTTGTTGCTAACAATACTTCAGATTCAAGTGTTAGTTTTGCTGTTATGAAGTAGCTATAGAGTGCTGAGCGGAGTTTTTCTCTAGCCTCCTCATAATTTTCACAATCCAGTAGGTAATGGTCAACTGTTTCTACTTGTCCACAGCTGCATTTGTCGATGAGTGCTGGGCATATTGTTATGATTTGTAAAAGTTTAAATTGCAATATCCTGTTCTTAGACTAGTAGTTATTCTATATATTTCAGTTGACGGCTTGTCTTTTGGAAGTGTATTTTTTACATTTTGTTGAAAGGCATAATATCTTCTTCCTTTATCACTGGTGTCCCATCGGTTTTGCCATTTTACCATAACACTGTCTTTTGCTCCTTTTTGTATATCTTGCTTTGTAAATGTTGGAATGCTTTGTATTTTTTCTGCCTCCTGTGCTGCTTTTTTAGCTAGTTGGTCTGCTAGTTCATTACCTTGTATGTCAGCGTGTCCAGGGGTCCATTCAATGGAAACAATGATTCCTTCAAATTTAAGTGCCAATAATACATGTACCAATTTTAATATCATGAATAGTTTTGCCATAATTATCTGATTTCCAATTTAAAGTTAAAATTCCAATTGCTGATTGGCTGTCTGAGAAAATTTGGATGGATTCAGTGTTTTTTCTGTTGTTTGGAATTATAAGAAAATCTATTACTAGCTTGATAGCTACTAATTCCCCTAATAAAATAGATCCTCTATTGGAAACTTGCTGGGTTAACTCCACATGTTCTGTGCTGTTTGATATTAAAATAGCTGCCCCAGCCCCACATGGACCTGGATTTCCTTTGCAGGAGCCATCAGTGAAAGCTAATGTTGTATTCTTTTTAAGTTGATGTATTTTTTCCCTGAAATGCTTGTTCCTCTGATCTAGACTATGAACTTCCGAGATTTTTCCAATACTCTGGTGGTGATTTTGAGGCTGCTAACCCTCGGAATTCAAATTGAGACTCTATACAGTCAGAATCAATCTCTGTAGACCTTTTTATGTCTTCAGCCTGTAATACATGTACCATTCTTCCAATTTTAAAAAAAAACCAGTTTATACTACATGTACTACAATTGTTTGAGACCTCTGACGAATCAAATGAAGGACTTTGTAATTTAGACTTCTTTGACGATGACAATAGTCGGAAAATTTCTGTTTGACAATAATTAAAGAGCATTACTTCCCTTCTTTGTCACTGGGTCTGCATCAGAATAATCATGACATCTTTAAAGGCTATTTTCATTTTTTTGTGACACAATCCAGAAAGGCTTTTTTCATTTTTTTTGTGATGTCTATTAAAAAGCCTTATTATGCTCATTGTCACCAAAAATATAAATAAAAAAAGAGCCTTTCAAGATGTCATTATTCATGTTATTTTATATTTGGACTTCAAATGCACTTGTATCTATCAATATACATGTACACCTTATCAATTTTTCTCCCTCAGTACTGGAAATCACACAGTTTCTCATAATTTCTTACCTTACAATAGAAAATTTCAAACATCACAATTTAGGAAAAATTATTGTTGTATGAGGTCAAAAGTTCAAGTGTCTCAGATTCCCAAATATTGTAAAGGTCTATGAGAAGGTTGACTATTTATAGCTTCTTCTGATGTTGCCTTTCTAGCTTCTAGTATTCATTGAAAGTCGACCTTCCCATTGATAGAAACAGGTGCCTGTGCTGCCCACCCTATTGACATTCCATAATTCATGTATACATACAGATACACTAAGATTTGCTTATATTAAGACAAAAAGTTTCCTACAAAAAATTGTCAAAAAAAGAAACTGAAACTGAAAAATAAATTTGCAGTGATACAAATCTATATGTCATGTATGTGTATTGGCTTAACACAGAGAATTTAGTTGTATGGAACAAAGTTTGGACCTGCATAGGAAAATTCCAAATCAACCAAGTTCAAGGCAACAAGAGTATAACATGGTATAATGTATTTGCAGAATCAACCAATTATAATAAAATCAGATTATTGAAATGTAAATTTATTGAAGATTAATTGCAGCAGCTGAATGTGAAAACAATGCATTTCATGAATGTTAAATATATCAAAGTTACTCTAACTTCAGATTAATGGAACGCAAGTTGTCAACTACTCACAGAAACAAACAGAACCCAAGGTATATACATATAAACTAACAATAGAATATTCAGTTATTTACTCATTATTAGCAGAGTTGTGAAAAAGTATATTACAATGTACCTCTTCAATTATATTTATTATGTATTAAACTGATGAATAGTACAAATGTAATGAGTATTATTTTTTCGAAATTTAAAATTGGGATCCATTATCATGATTATGATCCAAGACTGGTAAACTCTTTTTTCCATTTCAATTTATTTATTCCTATTACTTAATGCTTAGCGATAATACAGACAATTTAAAAATAAGGAAATTGCCCCTCCATTCTAATGGGACATCTATCCAGAATCCACTAAATGAGAGTTAAAACTATTTGGATGTTATCAATTTAACAGCTTTCAACAATGAGCAAAACTTTTCCAAACTTTTTTTAAAAGGTCCAACATGACAAAATGTGAACCATTTTAAATAAGAAAACTAATAGCTTGATTCAATAATGATAAAACAGTATGAAACAAATATAATCATGATAATATGACAGAAACCAACAACAACCACTCCAGAAATGAAATAGCGACATTAATAATGTTGTGGGGACAAGTTTGTGATCGCTCCCCTCCCTATAATTTAACAGCACAACATAGAACAAGCTGTAAAATATGAGTGAAATGGTTTGTCTCACCAAATTAGCATGAAGCATCTACAAATGATCTACATAAAGACAAAAGACACAAAGAACCAATCTACCGTAATAGTACTGTAGTCAGTTACTGAAAGTTAGTTTACAGCTTATTAAGACTACATGTAATAATATCATCATCACGATTTTGTAAAGGTCAATTCTGGCTCCTCAATACCTAAGTTTATGTAAGGTTAAATATATATGGTCAGATCTTGGTACTGTTATTTCTGAATTACCATGTGAAGGACATGTATACCGTATATACTTTTCATTTCAGAACTTATCACGATATGGGGGAAGAAATACAGTAACACTTTTAACAGGCGATGGAGTAGGCCCAGAATTAATGTCTCATGTACAGGAAGTCTTTAGGTAGATATAAAAAGAAGTGGTATGAGTGCCAATGAGACAACTCTCCATCCAAGTTAAAAAATAAACCATTAGACATAAAAAAAAAATGTGAATCATTTTGAGGGTTTTCCATATTCAAATATTTTTTTTTTCTATCTGTGTATTGGAAAGTTAGTCAGTACTTAATCTATTACAGTTTGCATTGCATTAATTGGAATGGAGCCAAATCTTATAGAATTGCATATGCATATATTAGGCCAAATAAAATAATATGTGTGTTTCCTGTTTCATCTTTGAAAAAAATAGGGTAGGTAGGTAGGGATTTTTTTTTATTTTACCAATTTTTTTTACATTGAGTCTATGGGAGAGAAATCCTGACTTTAACAGTGCTTATTGAAAAATGACCAAAAAAACTTTAGGGTAGGCTATTTCTAAGCTTAAAATATAGGGTAGGTAGGGAAACAGGAAACACACATGCTTTTTTATTTGGCCTTATGTATGTATGCGCTTTATCTAATAGAAATCAACTTATGCAAATAAATATCAATACATTTTTTAACCTATTTTGGTTTAAAAAAATCTCTATGGAAAGTCTGTAAATGTTTGAAAATTGATTTGTTACAAGAAAATCTATAAGTTGCTTTTTTGTTACATAATTTTGTATTTGAATGTTCCAAAAATATTTTTTTACATATATTTATACATGCACTTGCATAAGGTAAATTTCTATTTGTCGCAGCTCAAACATTATCTTGTGGACATCAAATAATTTAAATTTTTGTTGTGTTTTGATATTAACAGCAAGAAAAAGGTCACATGTGTTTTCCAACGGTTTTACGAAAGAAATGAAAGTTTTTAATACTATGAACATAATGAACTTTAATATAAATAGCATTTCTAAACTTGAGGTTTTCTTTTTAAAAGACATGCTGGTGCTCCAATTGATTTTGAAGAAGTAGAGATAAATGCATCAAAAGAAGATCCAGAAACAATGAGAGGGGCTCTGTTATCAGTTCAGAGAAATGGTGTTGCCATTAAAGGTGGGAAGTTAGATAAATAAACTCAGATTTAACTGACACATATAAACGTCACTTTTACTTTACTAGAGTTATGCCCCTTTACATATGGAAAAAATGCTGAATTTTTCTTTTCTGTTCTCTTACTTGAGGTTGACTGTACCAAATGCTATGAAACATATACACCATGCTTATTACCACAAAACCCAATTAATTAGCCACTGGCCTTCAGTTATGTCCCTCTATAATAATACTTTATTTCCGTAAGCAAATACAGCTTATTGGATTTACACAATATAAATATCCAATAGATAATATACAGCATAATATAACATTTATACACAAATTATACAAATCAATGAAAGAATTAAGCGGAGTATGACATATAGACATATTAAACTAAAAATAAACATTTGAATAATTAACCAATACATGCTATAATGTTATATAAAAGCAGGGGTGTCCCATTTTATACACATTCCATAATTATTTTTACATTATTCAGACCTAAACCTGAAATCAAATTTAGAGTAAACCTTTATTTTCAATTTACAGATACCTTCATATAATAGTGATATCTATTCTAGAATGAGTTTATTAACAAATATACATAGTGTCAGATTGATATTGTTTAATCTATGTATAATTTAAGTTATACTACTTTTTCAGGAAATATTGAAACAAAATTTGATGATCCCAGTTTCAAATCAATGAATGTTGAATTAAGGTAAATATGAAGAAGAGATATAAATGTAAGGATTAGCCAGATAATTATTTATTTTAATCGGCTTTAAATAAGCTTATAGACACGACAAGTACTCTTAATTTGGTTATTTGTATCTTTTGTGTTTATATTAATTTTTTTATGTGCTTCATATAGATCTGTTGAGCTCATAAGCTATTATATTGTGCTTTAACCCCACTGTGTTAGGTTTAGGGGCGGTCGCATGCTCACACATTTGTTTACCTTGCCATATTCTTTATGTGCATGTCCAAAGTCAGGAGACTATTATTCAATAGTTGTAATTGGTCTGTAGCTTTTTTTTTTTTAGTAAATTGTATTATTATAATTTAATTTCGGATGTAACACGTCTTTTGATTGGCTGACATTGTTTAGTTTATCAGCCCATAGACCTAATTTTTTTTTTCGGTTTAAAATGGAATTTAGAATTAAATTATAAGAAATAACTGTAATATTTATTCTGTGTATTTGAAATAACATAACAAATGTGGTGCACACTTTAAAATAACCCACTATGCAGATTATTTAGTGTGCACCACATTTGTTATGTTATTACTTCATAGACAGAAAAAATACTACAGTCATTCCTTAAACAAATTAGGCTGTTAGTTTCCTTGTTTGAATTTGTTTCACATTTTTAGCTCACCTGGCCTTAAAGGCCAAGTGAGCTTTTCCCATCACTTGGCGTCCTGCGTCCGGCGTCGTCCTCCTGCGTCCGTCGTCATTAACTTTTACAAAAATCTTCTCCTCTGAAACTACTGGGCCAAATTGAACCAAACTTGGCCACAATCATCATTGATGTATCTAGTTTAAAATTTGTGTTTTTTGACCCGGCCAACCAACCAAGATGGCCGCCATGGCTAAAAATAGAAAAGAGGGGTAAAATGCAGTTTTTGGCTTATAACTCAAAAACCAAAGCATTTAGAGCAAATCTGACATGGGGTAAAATTGTTTATCAGGTCAAGATCTATCTGCCCTGTAATTTTCAGATGAATCAGACAACCTATTGTTGGGTTGCTGCCCCTAAATTGGTTATTTAAAGGAAATTTTACTGTTTTTGTACGACCGCAAAATTTGAAAAAAATTTCGTCGTATATTGCTATCACGTTGGCGTCGTCGTCGTTGTCCGAATACTTTTAGTTTTCGCACTGTAACTTTAGTAAGAGTGAATAGAAATCTATGAAATTTTAACACAAGGTTTATGACCATAAAAGGAAGGTTGGGATTGATTTTGGGAGTTTTGATCCCAACATTTTAGGAATTAGGGGCCAAAAAGGGCCCAAATAAGCATTTTCTTGGTTTTCGCACAGTAACTTTAGTTTAAGTAAATAGAAATCTATGAAATTTTGACACAAGGTTTATGACCACAAAAGGAAGGTTGGGATTGATTTTGGGAGTTTTGATCCCAACATTTTAGGAATTAGGGGCCAAAAAGGGCCCAAATAAGCATTATTCTTGGTTTTTGCACAATAACTTTAGTTCAAGTAAATAGAAATCTATGAAATTTAAACACAAGGTTTATGACCACAAAAGGAAGGTTGGTATTGATTTGGGGAGTTGAGATCCCAACAGTTTAGGAATTTGGGGCCAAAAAGGGGCCCAAATAAACATTTTTCTTGGTTTTCACATTATAACTTTAGTATAAGTGAATAGAAATCTATGAAATTTAAACACAAGGTTTATGACCATAAAAAGAAGGTTGGTATTGATTTTGGGAGTTTTGGTCCCAACAGTTTAGGAATTTGGGGCCCAAAGGGTCCAAAATTAAACTTTGTTTGATTTCATCAAAAAATGAATAATTGGGGTTCTTTGATATGCCGAATCTAACTGTGTATGTAGATACTTAATTATTGGTCCCGTTTTCAAATTGGTTTACATTAGATCCGAAGGGTCCAAACTGAAACTTTGTTTGATTTTGACAAAAATTGAATCCTTGGGGTTCGTTGATATGCTGAATCTAAAAATGTATTAGGATTTTTAATTATTGGCCCAGTTTTCAAGTTGGTCCAAATTGGGGTCCAAAATTAAACTTTGTTTGATTTCATCAAAAATTTAATAAATGGGGTTCTTTGATATTCCAAATCTAACAGTAACTGTGTATGTAGATTCTTAATTTTTGGTCCAGTTTTCAAATTGGTCTACATTAAGGTCAAAAGGGTCCAAAATTAAACTAAGTTTGATTTTAACAAAAATTAAATTCTTGGGCTTCTTTGATATGCTTTATCTAAACATGTATTTTGATTTTTGATTATGGGCCCAGTTTTCAAGTTGGTCCAAATCAGGATTCAAAATTATTATATTAAGTATTGTGCAATAGCAAGAAATTTTCAATTGCACAGTATTGCACAATAGCAAGAAATATCTAATTGTACAATATTGTGCAATAGCAATTATTTTTTTCAATTGAAGTTATCTTTCTTTGTATAGAATAGTAGTTGAATCAACTTTAATCATAGTTTAATACAATATGCAATGTATTTTCATTTTTACTACCAACTGATAAATTAACAGGGGCGGGTCCAGGTAAGGGCGTAATGGGCGTACGCCCCCCCTTAAAAAAAAAAAAAAAAAAAAAAAACTATCGTTATAATCTGCTAGTATTGTATGATTGAATAATGGCAATTTATCATATTCATTAATTAAAAATGCCCCGTCGTTGTGCTAGACAGACACAACGTAACAATGTTCCCGCTTCATCAGATAAAGAATACTTTAAACGGGCAATCTACTTACCTTATCTTGATGAACTAATTCAGCAACTTGATATGCGTTTTGGTCAAGAGGCTGTCTCTGTTGTTCGTGCCCTGTCAATTTTGCCTTTCCGAGTTCACCTTATCTCCGAAGAGATGGAGAAGGATGTTTATGATTATTACAATACTGATATGCCTTCGCCTGAAACATTCAGGCAAGAGATGAGACTCTTGTAGTCGTTTCGGGAAAATCAACCGGACAAACCAGAGTCAATAACATCAACCTTAACTGATGTAAGGGCATGCTCGACTTTATTTCCAAACATCATGAAAGTTCTCTTCTTACTTGCTTTGACGAGCGTCACGTCAAGCTCCACCAAAAGAGCTAACTGATCCCTTAAAGGGAAATCACACTATTTAAACTACTAATAATAATTCATTGAAATTTTACATGTAGACAGATCATACCTTTTACAATATTTGATCAAGAATGATTTGAGAAGCACCATGAAGGAGGATCGCCTAAATGCTCTGCTTCTTTTATATGTTCACAGAGACATTAAACTTGATTTTGATAAAATTATTGACGATTACGCTATGAGAAATCCACGTTAAATGGTTCTAATGAATCCACTCTAGTAATTGGAAATGAGAGTCCGTCAGTATTTTTCTGTGTTCATTTTAGGTTTTGCGTCAAGGTACATGTTTACTAGAAATATGTATATTTCCACATTAAAGCGATACTCAGAACGAAAGAACTTTATTCTTCAGTGTTTATTTTTCTTATATCATGTGTGTCGTTCAACGAAACCCGAACTTAATCAAAAATAGAGGGATTACTTCATAATTTGATGCTAAATTGTTGAAATTCAGGAGCTTCTGAGCTTCCCCATAGACCCTCAACCGTAATCACGCCTCTCGTTCATAAAATCCTGGCCTAGGAATTGAAATGTTAAGTAACTCCTTATATCCTTGAGTTTAGAATTTCTCGTTATTGGTCTACTGCTGTTAAGATCCATCCAATCATTTTAATATACAATAGACAATTAATGGATAGAACTCGGCATAAAAAATGTCACACCCTGACACTTTAACTATAAAATATACATGCTCCAAGTCAGACTTGGGGTAATTGTAATTGTAATCGTTAATCAGCTGTAATTGATTACAATTTTTCAAGTAATCATTAATCAGCCAAAAATCTGATTACATGTAATTTAATTTAATCAATTACTTCTCAAAATACCCTGTAATCATGATTACTTTTTGATTACATTCTGATTACAATGAACAAAATCTTAATTTCTGTTTATGTTCAATAAATGAACCCTTTTGTTATTCTTCTTTAATAAATATTCATCATGTTAAGATAGTTTGGTTTACTTTATAAAGCATGTTAATTGATTTGTATACTTCTATACTATAAAAATTCACTGTTACAGTACTGAAAAGTCCTCATTAGCACAAGAAGAGACATACAATACAATCTTATGTCTCCCTTGTTAAAAGATATTGTACATATATTCAAAATTTAAAGATGTACACATATATTTGATAATAACTGTTATTTTCAAGTTATACTTTTCTCTAACCCTGAATTATAATCTTTTGTTGATATTGTGATTTTTGTCAACTGTTGATTGACAGGTAGAAAACCAATAAAGGTTTGTTTTTATTGCAATTACCAAATTAGTATAGCTGTAGGACAATATATATGATAAAAGATTAATTATACAAGTGGAAGCTTATCTAATTAGCACAAACTAAATCAAAAGTTAGACACATATCTTGTTTAAAATAAGCACATTTGTGTATGTATTTGGCCTGGATATGTGAAATGCAATGATTTTTAGTACTTGTATTTTGTTTTCAATGTTAATCCGCTTCCATTAAAATTTTACATAGATTTTAACTGGTAACTTTATTTTATCCATATTTTAACCTCCATAACCTGCACCTTGAAAACACATATATATATAAGGATAGAGCACTGACGATGAAGTGTAATGGGTCATAATCAGTGACACAATGTTCATGTATGTATGTAATGAACTTTTGTGGTTTATTAAATAGATGAAGTTTGCAGTTAACAGTTTATAATTGTCCCTTTGGTATATTTTGTCCCTCTTTTATAATATATCAAACAAAATTCTTTCTAAAAAATGCTATAGTTATATTAAACGTTTATTCATTCACATCATTCAAAATGTGTGCTTTTCTAAAAATTCATTGTAATCAGATGTAATCATGATTACTTTGCCAATGTAATCATTAATTTAATCAGACATTTCAGAAATGATGTAATTGTTAATTTAATTTAATCGTACAAATGACAAAGTAATTGTAATTTAATCAATTACATTGAAAGTAATCGGACCCATCTCTGCTCCAAGTTAGGAACCGTTACATTAGTGCAATTCTCTATTATTTTATGTTTTTAAGCCAAAAAAAGGTCCAAAATATTTTTCGCCTCGCTTCGCTCGGAGAAATGTTTTATTCTACGCCTCCCCTTTAAAATATCCTGGACACGCCCCTGATTAAAACAATCTTTACCATTCAGTGATAACAAGCACTTTTTATTACATTTTAATATTGTATGATGTATTTAAATGAGCAGTTATTGTTGCAAACTTCATTAGAAATTTGATTTGAAATCAGTACATTTTAACTTTAGTATAAGTGAATAGAAATCTATGAAATTTAAACACAAGGTTTATGACCATAAGAGGTAGGTTGGTATTGATTTTGGGAGTTTTGGTCCCAACAGTTTAGGAATTTGGGGCCCAAAGGGTCCAAAATTAAACTTTGTTTGATTTCATCAAAAAATGAATAATTGGGGTTCTTTGATATGCCAATTCTAACTGTGTATGTAGATTCTTAATTTTTGGTCCCGTTTTCAAATTGGATCACATTGAGGTCCAAAGGGTCCAAACTGAAACTTTGTTTGATTTTGACAAAAATTGAATCCTTGGGGTTCTTTGATATGCTGAATCTAAAAATGTACTTAGATTTTTAATTATTGGCCCAGTTTTCAAGTTGGTCCAAATTGGGGTCCAAAATTAAACTTTGTTTGATTTCATCAAAAATTGAATAAATGGGGTTCTTTGATATTCCAAATCTAACTGTGTATGTAGATTCTTAATTCTTGGTCCAGTTTTCAAATTGGTCTACATTAAGGTCCAAAGGGTCCAAATCATAATGTGACATAAACCTATGTTGTGTCAACTATTTAATCACAATCCACATTTAAAGCTGTATCAAACTTAAAAGTTGTGTCCATACTTGTCTCATCTGTTCAGGGTTCTACATCTGCGGTCGTATAATGCTGCGCCCTGTGAAGCAACTGGTTGGTTATTATCTTGAATATTATTATAGATTGAGATAAACTGTAGACAGCAATCATGTTCAGTAAAGTAAGGTTTGACAAATAAGTCAACATGACCAAAATGGTCAGTTGACCCCTTTAGGAGTTATTGCCCTTTATAGTCAATTTTTAACCATTTTTCATAAATCTCCATAATCTTTTACAAAAATCTTTTCCTCTGAAACTACTGGGCCAAATTTATCGAAACTTGGCCACAATCATCATTGATGTATCTTGTTTTAAAATTGTGTTTTTTGACCCGGCCAACCACCACGGCTAAAAATAGAACATGGAGGTTAAATGCAGTTTTTGGCTTATAACTCTAAAACCAAAGCATTTAGAGCAAATCTGACAAGGGGTCAAATTGTTTATCTGTTGAAGATCTATCTGCCGTGAAATTTTTAGATGAATCGTACAACTTGTTGTTAGGTTGCTGCCCTATAAAATTGGTAATTTTAAGGAAATTTTGCTGTTTTGGGTTATTATCTTGAATATTATTATAGATAGAGATGAACTGTAAACAGCAATAATGTACAGCAATTTAAGACTCAAAAACAAGTTTAAATGACCAAAATGGTCAATTGACCCCCTAAGAAGTTATTGTATTGTCCTTTATAATCGATTTTTAACAATTTTCATAAAATTTGTAAATGTTTACTAACATTTTCCACTGAAACTACACAGACAAGTTCATTATAGATAGAGATAATTGTAAGCAGCAAGAATGTTCAGTAAAGTAAGATGTACAAACACATCACAATCACCTAAAAACAATTTTGTCATGAACTGTCTGCTTCCTTTGTTTAATTCACATATACCAAGGTGAGCGACATGTTTCATGTCAGGGTCATTTTTGGCTTACTAGAAGTTCATTGTTTGAACTATAATTGCTTACATCCAGGTCATTTAAACTCTGTAGGGTAGTTTGCTCATCAGCAATCATTCCATATCTCAATGTTTTTGTATGTCACATGATAGAACCAATACTAGCAATAGGTAAATTACTAGAGTGTTTGTTTATACAAATAACACTTCTCTAAGTTTCTAACAACAAGAATGTGTCCAAAGTACACGGATGCCCCACTTGCACTATCATTTTCCATGTTCTATGGACCATGAAATTGGATAAAAAATATAATTTGGCATTAAAATTAGAAAGATAATATCATAGGGAACATGTGTACTAAGTTTCAAGTTGATTGGACTTCAACTTCATCAAAAACTACCTTGACCAAAAACTTTAATCTGAAGCGGGACAGACGGACAAACTAACAGACGGACGAAAGTTCCAAGTTGATTGGACTTCAACTTCATCAAAAACTACCTTGACCAAAAACTTTAACCTGAAGCGGGACAGATGGACGAACAAACAGACGGATGAACGGACGCACAGACCAGAAAACATAATGCCCCTCTACTATCGTAGGTGGGGCATAAAAATTCAATTCATTTTTCACTTCATTGTTACTTATCACAGTTATATCTTAAAATTTTGCAAATTTAAAATCTAAATGAAAAAGTTATGCTTTTATCTTTCTGAATGTTCATATTATTTGAAAAAATTTTCATTTAAAGACTTGATAGAAACCAATACAAGAAACAAGGTAAATGTCATTTTGTATTTGTCTGACATGTAAAATTATTCAATTTATTGTTCCTTCCAGAACACAGTTAAATTTATTTGCAAGTGTTGTTTGGTGTAGATCTATACCTGCTGTGAAAACCAGACATAATAACATAGATCTGATCCTAATTAGAGAGAACACAGAAGGAGAATATACAAACTTAGAACATGAAGTAAGACTATTTATAAATACACAAACTTGGAACATGAAGTAAGACTATTTATAGATACACAAACTTGGAACATGAAGTAAGACTATTTATAGATACACAAACTTGGAACATGCAGTAAATGCATACTCAAATTTAGAAAATGAGGCAAATCTTTTTATAAATACACAAACTTAAGAGTAATGCAATGAATTTGAAACATATAAATTTTCTTCTTTATATTTTGTTTTTGAGACTTAGAACTATAGGATGTAAGAGAATAATTCAATATCATCCATTAACTGCAACAGCTAAAAGTAATAACCAAACACAAAACAAAGAATTATCTATTTAAATGTTAAAACAACTAAGCTTGTTTTATATAATTGATATGATAATATAGTCTAGCCATTTCAGTGCAATCTCAATTTCAATTCTGTCGTCTCATTAATTTCAAAACTATTTACAATTGGCATATCAGAAAATGTAGTCTGACTGCACAGTCTTGTCAAAAAATAAATTCTAATCATATCATATTCCCAGTGAAATATATCTTAAATCAACTATCTCTTTGGGTATGGTTGTTGTACTTGATTTATATATAAAAAAGGATTTCAAACGAATGATATCTTCCTAGATTTTGTTAAATGTTACTTTTAAATAATCTTGTGGTATATATTTTTTTTAATGCAATCTACTGGATAATGATGCCTTATGACCATATAAGATAATTGTTAACACTAAATCATTTTAAAATTTAAATTGTCACAATACGTAGCCTTGTTCATGTAGCATAAACATCTAACATCCAGCTTTTTTAATACTGTATTATATAATTTATTTTTAGAATGTCCCAGGAGTGGTAGAAAGCTTGAAAATAATCACAGCAGAAAAGTCCACAAAAATAGCCAAATATGCTTTTGATTTTGCTAAAAGACATGGACGAAAGAAAGTTACAGCTATTCATAAGGCTAATATAATGTATGTAGTTGCAGAGAATTATATAACTTTTCTGGTAACACACACGTTGGTTTTAATTATAAATATTTTTTTAAAATTTAGATGCAAGATTTTAGCACAGCCATAAAACAAAGTTGTTTTAGTATAAATTTATACTTATTGAAAAAAAAATAAAAAAATTCAAGAACTCATGTCAGATACATGTACACCTAAAATCTTATGAGAAAAAAAATGTTTAAATGATAAATGTGAAAATTATTATATTATTGAGGAATATCTTGTATAAATTAAAGATTGCAAGAAGTTATATAATTTCCTGTACAGAAGGAGGTTATGTGTGATCATTTACATACAAAGTCATTTTTAAGGTTAAAAAGTACAAAATTATAGCATGGAAATACTTGAAAATTTAGATACATTTATTAGTCAGTTGACAGTTTATAGTACATGTCTGTAAGATATTTTGTCTTTGACCGTTGTTTTGTTTTGCAGGAAACTTGGAGATGGTTTATTTTTAGAAAGCTGTAGAAAAGTTGCTTGTTTGTATCCAGATATAGAGTTTAATGATATGATCATAGATAATGCTAGTATGCAGGTATAGAGTTTAAAATCACTTTATCATTTATTATAGTAGTAATGGGTATGTTACTGTGGATTGGATGTGAAAATAATTTGATTTTTGTTGCATTACTTTAGTTTTAGATTGATTACATTTGACTACACAAAAACAAAAACTGTTTTTGATATTGAGGATACTAGTGCCTTCTTTGAATAATAAATACAAAAATTGAGAATGGAATGCATTCTGCAAAATAACCATACAAGACTTTTTTCTGACAAGTAAGGCAAAGAATAAAATACTATGAAATGTTTGAAAAATGTCATTTCTTTTTGGTCCACTGGTTTGTTTTAAATAGTTAACATTCTTTTATGTTTAGTATTCACGGAAATATTTAATATGTTGTTTGATTTCAGATGGTATCTAGACCCCAGCAATTTGATGTGTTATTGATGCCTAACTTGTATGGTAATATCCTGAGTAACATAGCAGCAGGCTTGGTTGGTGGACCAGGTGTGGTGCCCGGTATGAATCTGGGTGAAGACTATGCAGTATTTGAATTAGTAAGCTTCAGGGTTTCAGATAGGATTTTGAGGGCTTTAGTCACTTTTGCGCGTGATAAAATTCAGGCTTATTTTTTATAATAGCAAGGGGTCTAGGATGATTATATAACTAGCTATACATATATGTCTAAGTCCTTCAAGGACTAGTCTAGGATCTTTGAAGACATTAGGATTGCTAATGTAGGCAGTTATTGTCAATGTTGAATTAATTGACTGATGTGATGCTAAGATATGAAGATAAGATCAGGGATTTGGTAATATGGTTCACAACTTTACTTCAGTTATTTTCAGGGCACACCCCTGATCAACAAAAGTTGGGTGCCTCTATTTTTTAAACCACTGCACAAATGAACTTGTAACGACTTTTTCACTTCACAATCATTTATATCCTTGAAAATACGTTTAAATATCTATTTGGAATCAATTTCTTTATTATTGGATAGAAGGATCTGCATCTATACTTAATGTGACGATTCTAATGACTGTAGACTGTAGATCACGTTTACTTATATTTTTAAACGAAATGAAATGAAAACGGGAAGTGACAATTGAATAATAATTTCAGAATAAAACCGGATTCATCTACGAACTTTCACGCATGCACAATACATAGAACAGGAAGCACCTGTTTGCAAGTGAAAATATTTACGTTTTGAATAAATTTCATTCTTTTTAATCGAAGTTGTCGAAAGTTTTTGATGAACATTTATATAAAGTATGACGAAAATACATTAAAATGACGAAAGTAGGACAAGCAAACTGCAAATAATGATCGTAAAGGAAATATTGAAAGTAAAATAAAGTTGAAATGTCCGGGAAGATTATGAATTTTGTTCAAATGAAGAAAATACGACAGAATTGTGAGAAATGATTAAAATGAAATGCTGACTGACTGATTTAACTTAGATAGATTATTATGATGGTCATTTATGAGGTTTTATAATAATAATTAAGGGATTAGTGACCCATCTGATTGGCGATAGGCGGATTACTTGTCATCACAACTTTCAATACCTGTGGTAAACGTTAATTACCTGAGGGTCATAAACTTGTCAGAAACATAAAGACAGGTAGAATTCAAGAAATATGATGTGTAAAAATTTTTACACTTTCCAAATTTAAGTGACGAAATTGAAATGAAATATTTTCGTCATTTCGAAAATTCTTTTCGTAAAATACGAAAGTGACGAGCGCTAGCAAAATCACTGGTAAGCTTATAGTTTTGGTACAATCACAATTTCAGAACTCCAACAATCAAATAAATACCGTACATGTTCATTTTTTGTCATTTAGTAATTTTCCATGCCTTGTTGTTTCAAAAAAGTGATAACATTATTTAATATGTTATAGAAACTAAATGAACATGATATGTTCTTAAAAGTTACATGCTTTATACAGGGAACAAGGAATTCAGGAAGATCTTTGAAAGGAAAGAACATAGCCAATCCCTCAGGGATGTTATTAGCAGCTTGTGACATGTTAGATTATTTAGGGTAGGTTGATTTTTAATAACTTATGGACATAATGTTTGATATTGACTATCAATATGCTAAATTATAAAGGGAGCTTGAATTAAAAGCCATATAGTTTATTTATAAGCCAATTTGTTTGTAACAAAAGTTAATGTTTAGTATGAAACATCATTATATCAGCTAAGCCAATAAATTTGGATGTTAGTTGTCTTTTTTCCCTCTGTCTGTCCTTTTGTCCTTTCATTTGGTCATTTGCTCATCATGCTGTTTGTTGGAAACAAGTTATTTTTAACATATGATTGCTTGAGTGTACCAGACTTGATTTGTAAAAAAACTTATATAGATGGAAGACAAATTGATTGGGAAAAGCCTAATGTTATTGGATGGAGGATCAAGGTCACTGCTACTAAAATTGTTGGGTGAGACAGAATTTAGCCATGTTTCTATATTTTGTGAAAGGAAAATGTGGAAAACCAAATATAATTTTTGAATTATGTCACTGGGGAATGCATATCCATAACAGTGTATGAAAATAGCAACAAAGTAATTTTACTTTTATGTGATTTCAAGTCTGACTTCTAGGATATCAAAGATTAAGTTACTATCCTAAATGATATTCATTGCATGTCCTGTTAAGAAAAATTAGTTTCAACAAGTTTCTGTTTTACTCAAGTTGAGATGTATTGTGATTTTACTGAAACAAATAATGTTATTTACATTTTTACTTTATATTCAGCCAATATGAACATGCCACTTTAATAAGAGACTCTGTGATGGATGTATTATGTGAAAAGAAGGTAAGTACAAATTACATTCAATATTTTCTTATTTTGTTTTCATCATGATACTTAAACATACTGTCATTCAACTATATGGGAAATTGCAGCAGTCAGGTGGAGCAATATAACAATCTTTTCTGAAGTTTTTGCAGTGTTTTTTTTATTGAAAAAATATATTGGTTTTTCAAAAATAAATTTTATATTTTGATAACATTATGTGTATGCAGCACTTGGAAAATACAATGATTAATCTCATATTTTGTGTCTTTTGTTCAAAAATCTATATAAAACTTTTCAAATTTACTTTTAAAAGATAAATATTAGTAGAAGTTATTGAAGAATCTTTGTTTTGTAGATCCATACCCCAGACTTGGGAGGACAAGCAACAACATTAGAGGTTGTACAGGCTATAATAGACGATATCAAACCTAAAGCTAGAAGTTGGTAAGCAAATAATGGTGTACATTTTAAGTTTATAATATCAAATAATGCAATACATATTATATGACATAGAAAATGTTTGATCTGACATGTTTTGTTTTTGTCCAGATGGTTGACATGGCAAATTATTTTTTTGTACAAATAACTTAGCAGGAATCTGTTACCTGCATCAGCTGCAAAACATGCATTGTTGTAATAATACTGGAATAAGTTCATCCACAATAATATACACAA